>NW_027194057.1:0-85000 GCF_032444005.1 Ranitomeya imitator
TCATCTCTGTGTTTGTATTTTCATCTTTACTCACAGTCATTATATGTGGGGGGCTGCCTTTTCCTTTGGGGAATTTCTCTGAGGCAAGGTAGCTTATATTTTCTATCTTCAGGGCTAGCTAGTTCCTTAGGCTGTGCCGAGTTGCATAGGGAGCGTTAGGAGCAATCCACGGGCTATTTCTAGTGTGTTTGATAGGTTTAGGGATTGCGGTCAGCAGAGTTCCCACGTCCCAGAGCTCGTCCTTATTATCAGTAACTATCAGGTCATTCCTTGTGCTCTTACCCACCAGGTCCATTATTGTCCTGACCACCAGGTCATAACAGTACAGGTGGCCCAAAGTACTAATGCATCTCAATAGAGGATAAGAGAAGTTCTGAGACCATTTTTTTTTCTTTGCAGTGTGTTTGTCTCTATTTTCCCCTTTACCTCTGGGTGGTTCAGGACACTGGTGTAAACATGGACATTCAAGGTCTGTCCTCTTGGATGGATAATCTCACTACAAGGATAAAAAACATTCAAGATTTTGTGGTTCAGAATCCGATGTCAGAGCTAGGATTCCAATTCCTGATTTGTTTTTTGGTGATAGATCTAAGTTCTTGAATTTCAAAAATAATTGTAAATTGTTTCTTGCCTTGAAACCTCGCTCCTCAGGTGACCCTGTTCAACAAGTAAAGATCATTATTTCTTTGTTACGTGGTGACCTCAAGACTGGCATTTTCCTTGCGCCAGGAGATCCAGCATTGCGTGATGTTGATGCGTTTTTCCTGGCGCTTGGATTGCTTTATGACGAACCTAATTCAGTGGATCAGGCAGAGAAAACCTTGCTGGCTCTGTGTCAGGGTCAGGATGAAGCGGAGATATATTGTCAGAAGTTTAGAAAGTGTCTGTGCTCACTCAGTGGAATGGAATGTGCCCTGGCAGCAATCTTCAGAAAGGGTCTCTCTGAAGCCCTTAAGGATGTCATGGTGGGGTTTCCCATGCCTGCTGGTCTGAATGAGTCTATGTCCTTGGCCATTCAGATCGATCGACGCTTGCGTGAGCGTAAAGCTGTGCACCATTTGGCGGTACTATCTGAGCATGGGCCTGACCCTATGCAATGTGAGAGGACTTTGACCAGAGCTGAACGGCAAGAACACAGACGTCGGAATGGGCTATGTTTTTACTGTGGTGATTCCACTCATGCTATCTCCGATTGTCCTAAGCGCACTAAGCGGTTCGCTAGGTCTGCCACCATTGTACGGTACAGTCTAAATTTCTATTGTCTGTTACTCTGATTTGCTCTTGTCATCCTATTCTGTTATGGCATTTGTGGATTCAGGCGCTGCCCTGAATTTGATGGACTTGGAGTATGCTAGGCGCTGTGGTTTTTTCTTGGAGCCTTGCAGTATCCTATTCCATTGAGAGGAATTGATGCTACGCCTTTGGCCAAGAATAAGCCTCAGTATTGGACCTAATTGACCATGTTCATGGCTCCTGCACATCAGGAGGATATCCGCTTTCTGTGTTTGCATAATCTGCATGATGTGGTCGTTTTGGGGTTGCCATGGCTACAGGTTCATAATCCAGTATTGGACTGGAAATCTATGTCTGTGTCCAGCTGGGTTGCCAGGGGGTACATGGTGATGTTCCATTTATGTCTATTTCGTCTTCCACTCCTTCTGAAGTTCCAGAGTTTTTGTCGGATTATCGGGATGTATTTGATGAGCCCAAAGCCAGTGCCCTACCTTATAGGGATTGCGATTGTGCAATTAATTTGATTCCTGGTAGTAAGTTTCCTAAGGGCCGATTGTTCAATTTATCTGTGCCAGAACATGCCGCTATGCGGAGTTATATAAAGGAATCCTTGAAGAAAGGCCATATTTGCCTGTCGTCATCACCGTTAGGAGCAGGGTTCTTTTTTTGTGGCCAAGAAGGATGGTTCTTTGAGACCTTGTATTGATTACCGCCTTCTTAATAAAATTACAGTCAAATTTCAGTATCCTTTGCCGTTGCTGTCTGATTTGTTTGCTCGTATTAAAGGGGCTAGTTGGTTCACCAAGATAGATCTTCGAGGGGCGTATAATCTTGTGCGTATTAAACAAGGCGATGAATGGAAAACAGCATTTAATATGCCCGAGGGCCATTTTGAGTACCTGGTTATGCCATTCGGGCTTTCCAATGCTCCATCGGTATTTCAGTCCTTTATGCATGACATCCTCCGAGAGTACCTGGATAAATTCCTGATTGTGTATTTGGATGATATTTTGGTCTTTTCGGATGATTGGGAGTCTCATGTGAAGCAGGTCAGAATGGTGTTCCAGGTCCTTCGTGCGAATTCCTTGTTTGTGAAGGGGTCAAAGTGTCTAATTGGAGTTCAGAAGGTTTCATTTTTGGGGTTCCTTTTTTCCCCTTCTACTATCGAGATGGACCCTGTTAAAGTCCAGGCCATTTACGATTGGACTCAGCCGACATCTGTGAAGAGCCTGCAAAAGTTCCTGGGCTTTGCTAATTTTTATCGGCGCTTCATCACTAATTTTTCTACTGTTGCTAAACCGTTGACTGATTTGACCAAGAAGGGTGCTGATGTGGTCAATTGGTCTTCTGCGGCTGTAGAGGCTTTTCAGGAGTTGAAGCGTCATTTTTCTTCTGCCCCTGTGTTGTGCCAGCCAGATGTTACGCTTCTGTTTCAGGTTGAGGTTGATGCTTCTGAGATTGGAGCAGGGGCTGTTTTGTCGTAAAGAAGTTCTGAGGGCTCGGTGATGAAGCCATGTGCTTTCTTTTCTAGAAAGTTTTCGCCTGCTGAGCGTAACTATGATGTTGGTAATCGTGAATTGTTGGCCATGAAGTGGGCATTCGAGGAGTGGCGTCATTGGCTGGAAGGAGCCAAGCATCGCGTGGTGGTCTTGACAGATCACAAGAATTTTACTTATCTTGAGTCTGCCAAACGGTTGAATCCGAGACAGGCTCGATGGTCATTATTTTTCTCCCCGTTTTGATTTTGTGGTTTCGTACCTTCCGGGCTCTAAGAATGTGAAGGCTGATGCCCTGTCAAGGAGTTTTGTGCCTGACTCTCCGGGTGTTCCTGAGCCGGCGGGTATTCTCAAAGAGGGGGTAATTTTGTCTGCCATCTCCCCTGATTTGCGGCGGGTGCTGCAAAAATTTCAGGCTGATAGACCTGACCGTTGCCCAGCGGAGAAACTGTTTGTCCCTGATAGATGGACTAGTAGAGTTATCTCTGAGATTCATTGTTCAGTGTTGGCTGGGCATCCTGAAATCTTTGGTACCAGAGATTTGGTGGCTAGATCCTTCTGGTGGCCGTCTTTGTCGCGGGATGTGCGTTCTTTTGTGCAGTCCTGTGGGACTTGTGCTCGGTCTAAGCCCTGCTGTTCTCGTGCCAGTGGGTTGCATTTGCCCTTGCCGGTCCCGAAGAGGCCCTGGACGCATATTTCTATGGATTTTATTTCGGATCTCCCCGTCTCTCAAAAGATGTCGATCATTTGGGTGGTTTGTGATCTCTTTTCTAAGATGGTCCATTTGGTACCTTTGTCTAAATTGCCTTCCTCCTCTGATTTGGTGCCATTATTTTTCCAGCATGTGGTTCGTTTACATGGTATCCCGGAGAACATCGTTTCTGACAGAGGTTCTCAGTTTGTTTCAAGGTTTTGGCGATCCTTTTGTGCTAGGATGGGCATTGATTTGTCTTTTTCTTCGGCTTTCCATCCTCAGACAATTGGCCAAACCGAACGAACTAATCAAACTTTGGAAACATATCTGAGATGCTTTGTTTCTGCTGATCAGGATGATTGGGTGTCCTTTTTGCTGTTCGCCCTTAATAATCGGGCCAGCTCGGCTACTTTGGTTTTGCCGTTTTTCTGCAATTCTGGTTTCCATCCTCGTTTCTCTTCAGGGCAGGTTGAGTCTTCAGACTGTCCTGGTGTGGATACTGTGGTGGATAGGTTGCAGCAGATTTGGACTCATGTGGTGGACAATTTGACATTGTCCCAGGAGAAGGCTCAACGTTTCGCTAACCGCCGGCGCTGTGTGGGTCCCCGACTTAGTGTTGGGGATTTGGTTTGGTTGTCGTCTCGTTATGTTCCTATGAAGGTTTCCTCTCCTAAGTTTAAGCCTCGTTTCATTGGTCCATATAAGATTTCTGAGGTTATCAATCCTGTGTCATTTCGTTTGGCCCTTCCTGCTTCTTTTGCTATCCATAATGTGTTCCATAGGTCGTTATTGCGGAGATACGTGGCGCCTGTGGTCCCATCCGTTGATCCTCCTGCCCCGGTGTTGGTTGAGGGGGAGTTGGAGTATGTGGTGGAGAAGATTTTGGATTCTCGTGATTCGAGACGTAGACTCCAGTACCTGGTCAAGTGGAAGGGTTATGGTCAGGAAGATGATTCCTGGGTTTTTGCCTCTGATGTTCATGCTGCCGATCTGGTTCGTGCCTTTCATTTGGCTCATCCTGGTCGGCCTGGGGGCTCTGGTGAGGGTTCGGTGACCCCTCCTCAAGGGGGGGGGGGTACTGTTGTGAATTCTGTTGTCGGGCTCACTCCTGTGGTCATGAATGGTACTTCGGCTGGTTCTGTCCATGGACTTCCTCTGGTGGGTGTTTCTGAGTTTCACAGGTGACGAGGTTAATTCGTTAGCTGCTGCTCTATTTAACTCCACTTAGATCTTTGCTCCATGCCACCTGGCAATGTTCCAGTATTGGTCTAGTTCACTCCTGGATCGTTCTTGTGACCTGTCTTCCCATCAGAAGCTAAGTTCCAGCTTGTATTTCTTTGGTTTGCTATTTTTCTGTCCAGCTTGCTATTTAATTTGTTGTCTTGCTTGCTGAAAGCTCTGGGACGCAGAGGGAGCGCCTCCGCACCGTGAGTCGGTGCGGAGGGTCTTTTTGCGCCCTCTGCATGGTCTTTTTGTAGGTTTTTGTGCTGACCGCAAAGTAACCTTTCCTATCCTCGGTCTGTTCAGTAAGTCGGGCCTCACTTTGCTAAATCTATTTCATCTCTGTGTTTGTATTTTCATCTTTACTCACAGTCATTATATGTGGGGGGCTGCCTTTTCCTTTGGGGAATTTCTCTGAGGCAAGGTAGGCTTTATTTTTCTATCTTCAGGGCTAGCTAGTTCCTTAGGCTGTGCCGAGTTGCATAGGGAGCGTTAGGAGCAATCCACGGCTATTTCTAGTGTGTTTGATAGGTTTAGGGATTGCGGTCAGCAGAGTTCCCACGTCCCAGAGCTCGTCCTTATTATCAGTAACTATCAGGTCATTCCGTGTGCTCTTAACCACCAGGTCCATTATTGTCCTGACCACCAGGTCATAACACTACCCCTAAAGATAGAAGCAGGAAAACTATCTTGCCTCAGAGAAAATCCCCAAAGGAAAGACAGCCCCCCACATGTAATGACTGTGAGAGGAGAAGGAAATTACATACGTAGTATGAAACAAGATTGAGCACAGGAGGCCACCTCTAGCTAGAAAGGAAAGTACAGAAAAGAGCTCTGTGCGGTCAGTAGAAAACAACTAGAAAAAGTCCACCGCAGAGAAATGCAAAAATCTCCACACCTAACTAAAGGTGTGGAGGGCAAACTCTGCTGCCCAGAGCTTTCAGTTTAGCTAAATAGATCCATACTGATAAACTGGACAAATGAGCAAAACAAGACAGTACAAAAGAACAAGTCCACAATAAGTGAACTGCAAAGGACATGGAAGGACTTAACTTAGAAGAACTTGGTCAGAGTGGCAGGAAAATCCAAAGAGCAAAGACTCCAGGCAGAGACAATTGACAACTGGCATTGAATGAGGGCTAAGGCCAGACTAATATAGCCGAGCCCAAAAGACAATCAAAGGAAACAGCTGAAAAGCTAAATCCAAGAAGCAGCAATACCACTAAAGACCACAGGAGGAGCCCAAGAGCAGAACTCACAAAAATACTACTTACAACCAAGAACGGAATTCACAACAGTACCCCCCCACTTGAGGAGGGGTCACCGAACCCTCACCAGAGCCCCCAGGCCGATCAGGACGAGACAAATGAAAAGCACGAACCAACTCGGCGGCATGAACATCGGAGGCAACAACCCAAGAATTATCCTCCTGGCCATAACCCTTCCACTTGACAAGATACTGAAGCTTCCGCCTTGAAAAACGAGAATCCAAAATTTTCTCAACCACATATTCCAACTCTGTTGTGAATTCTGTGGCAGAGCTCCCTCCTGTGGCCACAAGTGGTATTTCGGCTGGTTCTCTCTGTGAGCTTCCGTTGGTGGAAGGAAGTGGTACTGCGGCTTCTGAGCCTCCTTCCTCAGGTGATGTGGTGATGTCGTTAGACGTTTCCTATTTAGCTCCACCTGGTGCTTTGATCCTGGCCTCTTGTCAATGTTCTAGTGTGGGTCTAGCTTCCTCCTGGATCGTTCCTGTGGCCTGCTGCTCTGCATAAACGAAGTTATGCTGTGTTATTTTTTGGTTTGCTGTTTTTTCTGTCCAGCGTGCTCTTTTGTTTTTGTTGCTTGCTGGAAGCTCTGAGACGCAGAGGGTGTACCTCCGTGCCGTTAGTTCGGTACGGAGGGTCTTTTTGCCCCCTCTGCGTGGTTGTTAGTAGGGTTTTGTGTTGACCGCAAAGTTACCTTTTCTATCTTCGGTCTATTCAGAAAGTCGGGCCTCACTTTGCTAAATCTGTTTCATCTCTACGTTTGTCATTTCATCTCACTCACAGTCATTATATGTGGGGGCTGCCTTTTCCTGTGGGGAATTTCTTTGAGGCAAGTTAGGCTTGTTTTCCTCTTAGGCCTAGCTAGTTTCTCAGGCTGTGCTGAGTTGCATAGGTAGCGTTAGGCGCAATCCACGGCCGCCTTTAGTTGTGGTACGATAGTATAGGGATTGCGGTCAGCAGAGTTCCCACGTCTCAGAGCTCGTCCTATGTTTTTGGTTATTGTCAGGTCACTATTTGTGCTCTGAACTTCAACATCCATTGTGGTTCTGAATTACAATTTCATGACACAACTCCCCCTCAACCAACACCGGGGCAGGAGGATCAACAGATGGAACAACGGGCTTCACATATCTCTGCAACAAAGATCTATGGAAAACATTGTGGATGGAAAAAGAAGCTGGAAGGGCCAAACGAAAAGACACAGGATTGATAATCTCAGAGATCTTATAAGGACCAATAAACCGAGGCTTGAACTTAGGGGAAGAAACCTTCATAGGGACATGACGAGAGGATAACCAGACCAAATCCCCCACACGAAGCCGAGGACCAACACACCGACGGCGGTTAGCAAAACGCTGAGCCCTTTCCTGGGACAACGTCAAATTGTCCACCACATGAGCCCAAATCTGCTGCAACTTGTCCACGACAGAATCCACACCAGGACAATCAGAAGGCTCAACCTGCCCTGAAGAAAAACGAGGATGGAAACCAAAATTGCAAAAGAAAGGCGAAACCAAAGTAGCCGAACTGGCCCGATTATTAAGGGCAAACTCGGCCAACGGCAAAAAAGTCACCCAATCATCCTGATCTGCAGACACAAAGCATCTCAAATAGGTTTCCAAGGTTTGATTAGTTCGCTCAGTTTGACCATTTGTCTGAGGATGGAACGCCGAAGAAAAAGACAAATCAATACCCATCCTAGCACAAAAGGCCTGCCAAAACCTGGAAACAAACTGGGAACCTCTATCAGACACAATATTCTCCGGAATGCCATGCAAACGAACCACATGTTGAAAAAACAATGGAACCAAATCAGAGGAGGAAGGCAATTTAGGCAAAGGTACTAAATGGACCATTTTAGAGAACCGGTCACAAACCACCCAGATAACAGACATCCTCTGGGACACAGGAAGATCTGAAATAAAATCCATAGAAATATGCGTCCAAGGCCTCTCCGGAATGGGCAAAGGTGAAAGCAACCCACTAGCACGGGAACAGCAAGGCTTAGCCCGGGCACAGGTCCCACAGGACTGCACAAAAGCACGCACATCCCGCGACAAGGAAGGCCACCAAAAAGACCTAGCAACTAAATCTCTGGTACCAAAAATTCCAGGATGACCGGCCAACACAGAACAATGGACCTCAGAAATTACCTTACTTGTCCATCTATCAGGAACAAACAGCTTCCCCACAGGACAGCGGTCAGGCTTATCAGCCTGAAATTCCTGGTGCGCCCGCCGTAAATCAGGGGAGATGGCAGATAGAATCACCCCTTCTCTAAGAATGCCAACCGGCTCAAGGACTCCAAGGGAATCAGGCAAAAAACTCCTAGAAAGGGCATCCGCGTTAACATTCTTAGATCCCGGAAGATACGAGACCACAAAATCAAAATGGGAAAAAAATAGGGACCACCGAGCCTGTCTAGGGTTCAGCCGCTTGGCCGACTCAAGGTAAATCAGATTCTTATGATCGGTCAAAACCACAATGCGGTGCTTGGCTCCCTCAAGCCAATGTCGCCACTCCTCAAATGCCCACTTCATAGCCAAAAACTCCCGATTACCGACATCATAATTGCGTTCCGCAGGCGAAAACTTCCGAGAAAAGAAGGCACATGCCTTCATCAAGGAACCATCAGAATTCCTCTGTGACAAAACGGCCCCTGCCCCAATCTCAGAAGCGTCAACCTCAACCTGAAAAGGAAGAGAAACATCCGGCTGACGCAAGACAGCGGCAGAAGTAAATCGGCGTTTAAGTTCCTGAAAAGCCTCAACAGTCTCAGTGGACCAGTTAGTCACATCAGCGCCTTTCTTAGTCAAATCGGTCAGGGGTTTAACCACACTAGAGAAGTTAGCAATGAAACGGCGATAAAAATTAGCAAAGCCCCAAAATTTCTGAAGGCTCTTCACAGATGTGGGTTGAATCCAGTCATGAATGGCTTGGACTTTAGCAGGATCCATTTCTACAGACGAAGGGGAAAAAATAAACCCCAAAAAAGAAACCTTCTGAACTCCAAATAAGCACTTAGACCCCTTCACAAATAGAGCATTATCACGAAGGATCTGGAATACCGTCCTGACCTGCTTCACATGAGACTCCCAATCATTAGAAAAAAATCAAAATATCATCCACATACACAATCAAGAATTTGTCAAGATAATTGCGGAAAATATCATGCATAAAGGACTGAAATACAGAAGGAGCATTAGAAAGCCCAAAAGGCATCACCAGATATTCAAAATGGCCTTCGGGCGTATTAAATGCAGTTTTCCATTCGTCACCCTTTTTAATACGAACAAGATTATATGCCCCTCAAAGGTCAATCTTGGTAAACCAACTAGCCCCCTTAATCCTAGCAAATAAATCAGAGAGCAAGGGTAAAGGATATTGAAATTTGACCGTGATCTTATTAAGAAGGCGATAATCAATACAGGGTCTTAAGGAGCCATCCTTCTTGGCAACAAAAAAAAATCCCGCTCCCAATGGTGACGAAGACGGCCGAATATGCCCCTTCTCTAAAGACTCTTTAACATAGCTCCGCATGGCGGCATGCTCTGGCACAGACAGATTGAAAAGTCGGCCCTTAGGGAACTTACAGCCAGGAATCAAGTCAATAGCACAATCACAGTCCCTATGTGGAGGAAGGGAACTGGACTTGGGCTCATCGAATACATCCTGGAAATCCGACAAAAACTCAGGGACCTCAGAAGAGGGGGAAGAGGAAATTGACATCAAAGGAACGTCACTATGTACCCCTTGACACCCCCAACTAGTCACAGACATTGATTTCCAATCCAGCACAGGATTGTGTACTTGTAACCATGGAAAACCCAGTACAACAACATCATGTAAATTATGCAACACCAGAAAACCTTCCTGATGTGCAGGAGCCATGCACATAGTCAGCTGAGTCCAATACTGAGGTTTATTCTTGGCCAATGGTGTAGCATCAATACCCCTCAAGGGTATGGGACTCTGCAAAGGCTGCAAAGAAAAACCACAGCGCCTAGCGAATTCTAAGTCCATTAAGTTCAGAGCAGTGCCTGAATCCACAAATGCCATGACAGAAAAAGATGACAATGAGCAAATCAGGGTCACAGACAGGAGAAACTTAGGCTGCACAGTACTAATGGTAACAGATCTAGCGACCCTCTTAATACGCTTAGGGCAATCAGAAATAGCATGAGCTGAATCACCACAGTAAAAACTCTCTGTTCCGCTCTAGTCAGAATCCTATCACACTGCATTGGCTCAGGACTCTGCTCTGAGGACACTACCATATGGTGCACCACTTTGCGTTCACGCAGGCGCCGATCAATCTGAATGGCCAGAGACATAGATTCACTCAAACCAATAGGCGTGGGAAATCCCACCATAACATCTTTAAGGGCTTCAGAAAGACCATTTCTGAAAATGGCTGCCAGAGCGTCCTCATTCCATCTAGTGAGCACACACCATCTTCTAAATTTCTGGCAGTATAATTCTGCCGCATCCTGACCCTGACACAGGTCCAACAGTGTTTTCTCAGCATGCTCTACAGAGTTAGGTTCGTCACACAATAATCCGAGCGATTGAAAAAATGCATCTACATTAAGCAATGCCGGATTCCCTGACTCAAGAGAGAATGCCCAGTCCTGAGGATCGCCACGCAGCAAAGAAATAACTATCTTTACTTGCTGAATGGGATCACCAGAGGAACGAGGTTTCAGAGCAAAAAATAATTTGCAATTATTTTTAAAGTTCAAAAACTTAGATCTATCCCCGTAAAACAAATCCGGAGTAGGAATTCTAGGCTCTAAGGCCGGAGTCCGAACAACAAAATCTTGAATATTCTGTACTTTTGCAGCAAGCTGATCCACACGAGAAATTAACCCCTGAACCTCCATGCCTGCATCCAAATCCAAAATCACCCAGAGATCAAGAGGAAAAAAAAAAAAGACAAAACAAACCAAAGTGAAAAAAATGACTCAAAACTCCTTTTCTTTACCTTCTTTTGAGAGGCATTCAGTTCAATTTTGGCCAGTTGTACTGTTATGGTCTGGTGATTATGGAGCGACATGAGACTAGCTCTGAGCAGGTGGTATCTATACTGACCGCAGACCCTAAGCTCAACACACAACTAGAAGCAGCCGTGGATTGCTCCTAACGCTCGCTATGCAACTCGTCACAGCCTAAGCGCTAACTACCCCTAAAGATAGAAGCAGGAAAACTATCTTGCCTCAGAGAAAATCCCGAAAGGAAAGACAGCCCCCCACATGTAATGACTGTGAGAGGAGAAGGAAATTACATACGTAGTATGAAACAAGATTGAGCACAGGAGGCCACTTCTAGCTAGAAAGGAAAGTACAGAAAAGAGCTCTGTGCGGTCAGTAGAAAACAACTAGAAAAAGTCCACCGCAGAGAAATGCAAAAATCTCCACACCTAACTAAAGGTGTGGAGGGCAAACTCTGCTGCCCAGAGCTTCCAGTTTAGCTAAATAGATCCATACTGATAAACTGGACAAATGAACAAAACAAGACAGTACAAAACAACAAGTCCACAATAAGTGAACTGCAAAGGACATGGAAGGACTTAGCTTAGCAGAACTTGGTCAGAGTGGCAGGAAAATCCAAAGAGCAAAGACTCCAGGCAGAGACAATTGACAACAGGCATTGAATGAGGGCTAAGGCCAGACTAATATAGCCGAGCCCAAAAGACAATCAAAGGAAACAGCTGAAAAGCTAAATCCAAGAAGCAGCAATACCACTAAAGACCACAGGAGGAGCCCAAGAGCAGAACTCACAAAATACTACTTACAACCAAGAACGGAATTCACAACAATCCCCACCATGTCATAATTATGCTCCAACAACATTAATTCTAATTTGTCCATTTTGTTGGCGAGGCTTCTGGCATTAGTATACATGCACTTGATGTTCCTCTCTGTACCTCTATTCTTTCTTAAATTATTAACTGTTCTAACCCCACTCCCCATGCCACCGTCACCCCATCTTCCTTATTTGTGCCCAGGTCTCTATCTGCACTATCTTCCCCTCCTATAAAATGAATACCCTCCCCCCAATCCCTAGTTTAAACACTCCTCCAACCTTCTAGCCATTTTCTCCCCCAGCACAGCTGCACCTTCCCTATTGAGATGCAGCCCGTCCCTAGCGTACTGTGTTAGTGTTCCAGAGTTGGAGGTGTTGGTTGCTTGAGGAGGCGTTTGGAGTGTTGTTCAGAAGACTGTTGCTTTGGTGATTTGAGTGCATATCATCCTCCTCCTCCTCTCCTATTTCTTTTTTCCTTCTTTTACTTCACGGTGCTTCACGCTGTTGTTTGTTAGTGCATATTAGTATGATTGGTATTTTAATTTATCCCTGTACGTCTTCCCTTGTTAGTCTTGTTTGTATATTCTTATATACTACAACTCCCCACTTTCATGGGTGGGGGAGGGGATAGATAAGGGCTGATTAAGGAGTTCAGCAAGGCACGTGGCCCAGGTATCTTCACCTTCACCATATTTAGGTATAGGGAAGGAGCTCCTAGCCCTGGGATTTCCTGCAATGGTGCCGTTACATTAATACTGGCCCAAGCCATTTTGCTCTGGCAGGGCAACTGCAGCAACTCAGCCTGGAAGTAGCATACCTACGCACTGTTGTTTTGCAGATTTCCAAACACATCTGGTATAGGGGCCATGGCTCACAGGCAACCTCTGGTGAAGCCAAGATTGCTTTGCCTGACAGGTTATCTGGGTGATGTGACAAGTTTGTTGTTTTCAGGCAGGCCTGTAAGCTTTACTTTAAATTACATCCTCACTCTGAAACCATGGAGCAAGATGTGGTGATGATAATTTCTCTCCTGGAAGACTCTCTATTAAAGGTACCTTCACACATAACGATATCGTTAACGATATCGTTGCAACGTCATGCTTTTTGTGACGTAGCAACGATCCCGCTAACGATATCTTTATGTGTGACAGCGACCAACGATCAGGCCCCTGCTGGGAGATCGTTGGTCGTGGGGAATGATCAGGACCTTTTTTTGGTCGTTGATCACCCCGCTGTCATCGCTAGATCGGCATGTGTGACGCCGATCTAGCGATGTGTTCATCGTGCAGGGCCGCGCTTAGTAACCCGATATTTACCCTGGTTACCATTGTAAAAGTAAAAAAAAAAAAACACTACATACTTACATTCCGATGTCTGTCACGTCCCCCGCCGTCAGCTTCACTGCACTGACTGTCAGCGCCGCCGGCTGTAAAGCAGAGCACAGCGGTGACGTCACCGCTGTGCTCTGCTTTACGGCCGGCGCTGACACAGTCAATGCGGGAAGCTGACGGCGGGGGACATGACAGACATCGGAATGTAAGTATGTAGTGTTTTTTTTTTTTTTACTTTTACAATGGTAACCAGGGTAAATATCGGGTTACTAAGCGCGGCCCTGCACTTAGTAACCCGATGTTTACCCTGGTTACCCGGGGACTTCGGCATCATTGAAGACAGTTTCAACGATGCCGAAGTCTTTCCCCGGATCGTTGGTCGCTGGAGAGAGCTGTCTGTGTGACAGCTCCCCAGCGACCACACAACGACTTACCAACGATCACGGCCAGGTCGTATCGCTGGTCGTGATCGTTGGTAAGTCGTTTAGTGTAACGGTACCTTAAGACTGTTGATGTATATATACTTCGGTAAGGAGGATTAGTTAATTGAAGTGCTCTCAGAAAGGAAAAAAATAATACCATAAAATTGAATTTTATTAAATTGAATTATGTTAAAAATCACCAAAAATGAAAAAAATGTAAAACAAAAACAAAAAAATAAAAACAATCAGGCAGCTATAAAAGATGCCAACCTGAAAAAACTTAATGCAATTAGCCCTAGTGTCCCCCACCAAGCCCTGCCTAAAAAAATAGATAAACACGGCACTCTGTGAGGATATGAGTTTTGGTGCTCGAGTAGGGTATCCAACCCTCAGTCACAAGTATTCAAGAATCATTGAGTGCCGGGTGATTCTTGAATACCAAGCCCTGCCTGTCAGCGGAGGTTGGCACCCTAATACATGCAAATGGCGCCCCCGCTCCACAGCGGCTATCCCTTTTGACCCTAGAATTCCCTGCTCAAAAACTTGACCACTATATCACAAATAACACCAAATGGGCTATATTGGCCCACCTAGACAAACCACCTACTATTACTAGTCAATGAGAAGTCCGTAATATCCGGGTAGCGTGGGGAAAACAAATTACTACCTCACCCAATACACAAAATTATGCCAACCATTTGGTCATAATGTGATAACAAATCCAACAAAACACAAAAAATACAATTCTTCTACAGAACAGATTAATTTTAATATTTATATTTAATGGCCAGAAAGAAATAGAGAAAGGTGGAAAAGAAGGGAGTGGAAAAAATTCCTTCCTGGCTGCGGAGGTTGGCACACTAGATTAATACGCAAAGTGGCGCCCCAGCTCACCGAAGGCTGCCCCTAAACTATTGCCTACAGCATTCCCTTTAATAGATACCAAAGTCACAATAGAACATAAAGATAAGGAAAAAACAAGGGACAGATGAAGGCAAGGGGATACTGTTATAGTGGGCCCTAGTCCCACAAAAACGCTAGTTAGAACTGCTCAGTGATAACCCCTCTATTCAAATCAATGCATCAGATCATTTTAATGAAATTTTGGGGGTAAAAAATCATGGTACAGATATAACGGTGCAAACTATAATACAGCTGCCTACCCAGGGACTCCGTGATGTATGGACCCACTATAACTTATGTCTGCTAGACCACCAATAACACCAATCATGAATGTACACAGCAGCCAGTGTGGCATTTAAATCAGTGTCCAGTTACAAAAAAATTGCACTTTGCCCATATAGAAGATCTATCTTAAGGTTATAAAAACCTGATTTTATTCTCAGACTCAATGGTAAGACACTCGAGAGTAAACTCTAGGGGCAAATTCAGCGATACCACCACTAAACTGTATATTGCACTGTGCCCAACACAAATGGATTAAATGCAGTAAACCAAGAGGATGTGACTTAGTTCATCGAAATCCATTCAATCCTTCTTTAAGAGTCTTATTGACAGCTGTAATGCAGGCACCTATTGTACCATGCCAAGAAATTAAAGACTTAATGAGTTCAGCCTCGACGCGTTTCCCTCCCATGATGCAAGTTCCTCAGGAGGCATAAGGAAAAAGCCGTGTGCTCATCCAGAGCATCAGCTGTATAGAATGTGCCTGGTTGCAGGTGTTGAGGAATTTTTTCAGGCAGTAGGTCATATGTACGACGACCCTGAGTGCATCTCCCTGGCCGAATCTCCTTCAGCAAGGAGACCGACCAGCGGAAAAGTATTGCTCCAAGTTTCGGAGGTAGTCCACAGATACTAAGTGGAATGACCCCTGTGCTCTTTAGCCAGCTCTGTCAAGGGCTATCGGTAAGGGTAAAGGATGCCTTTGGTCTGTATGAGACTCCAGTTTCTCTTGAGGCTGCCATGTCTCTGGCTATCCGTGTGGACCGCCAACTATGCCAGAGACAAAGAGACACTCCAATTTGCAGGGAGGAGGGGGTGCGGGGTCAAGGGGACAACCTAGGCCAGAGTCAACTGAGGAATCCAGGCAGTTGGTTGGGGCAACTTGTTCTTTTGATCAAACTGTAGTTTGGTGCAATCCGGGAGCGTGTTTTTTTCTGTGGTGGAAAGTAATTTTGTGGATGCTTGCCCTTCCTTATTACACCGTAAACAGCTGCAGAAAACTCCCGGTTTTGAGGGGAGGTTGGCAGCCCGGGTGTACATATTTCATCTGTGGGTAAGTCCCATTTTTTTTACTGGCAGAGATCCATTTGTGCAAAAATAAGGTGGTTATTTCTGCCCTTCTGGACAGTGAGGTGGGGTTTAATTAGATCAACGCTAGGTTTGTCCCAGTCCGGGACCTCAAGCCACATAAACTGTCTAGACCAATACCCATAATGCAACAAAAAATAGTTGTAGCAAGCATACTACATGTAGAGTACCCCAAAAGGGGTTAAATAGGATAATACCAAATTTCCATAATATATAATCTACATGTAAGTACAGACCAAATAAGGCCCAACTGTAAATATATATATATATACACCAACCAAACTAACACAAAAAAAGCAGTCAAAAGGTCCCATAAAATTACAAACTTTATTAAATATCAATTAAAAAGATATATAAAGCAGGTACACCGGCATGATTGGAGGGATGAATAGTGCCCACAGTGGTCGTAGGCGGAAAAAGAGGGCAAAATTGGCCACACACTCCTGCATAATCAGAAATTTACACCAAACTATGGCACACAGTCACTTTCAGAAATAACAAATGCAGATAGAGATCATTACCAATAACGAGGTACAACCTCATAGTACATACCGATAGGATGCAGGAGAGGAAGGGCAAAAGCCCAACTCCGACACGCGTTTCGGAGTGGCAATGACTCCTTCCTCAGGGGCATGATTACTAATACTATACTAATAGCCACAAAAACCTCTTTGACATAATTCTGTCAACATAAAAGGCTACAGTTAGCCCATTCAGCAAAAGAAAAGATCTACCCACTCAGGAAGATATGCATGCAAGGAGAAACAGGAGTTTTTAGGTATTTAAGAGTAAAAACTAGAGTTTATTGAAAATTCACATAACATGATTGTATACAAGAATAATCACAGAAAAGAGACCAGGTAAAGTGATACGTGTGCAGACAAATACCAGGGTTACCAGGAACCACCAATAGCACTTGCCCCTCTGTGCCTAGGAATCAATCCAATCATAAAGTGCATGTGCAATAGAGTATGACACAGGTAAGTTTGCCTCGCCCAAGAACATTACATGTATGGCGACCAAAATTAAAAAATGCAGCACCATATAGGGCAGACAGGTACTTACCGCGGGCAAGGGAAGTGAGAAAGCGGTCTATTGAAGATGCGAAACGCACGTCGGGCTCTCTTTACACCCGGCCCAGGACCCCCCAATCTCTGCCCGTGGTAAGTACCTGTCTGCCCTATATGGTGCTGCATTTTTTAATTTTGGTCGCCATACATGTAATGTTCTTGGGCAAGGCAAACTTACCTGTGTCATACTCTATTGCACATGCACTTTATGATTGGATTGATTCCTAGGCACAGAGGGGCAAGTGCTATTGGTGGTTCCTGGTAACCCTGGTATTTGTCTGCACACGTATCACTTTACCTGGTCTCTTTTCTGTGATTATTCTTGTATACAATCATGTTATGTGAATTTTCAATAAACTCTAGTTTTTACTCTTAAATACCTAATACTATACTAATACTATACTAATAAGAATCGTTCTTCATGAATACCTGAAGAGGAATAGTTGTTATTATCTATTACATCTGTGTGGCAAGGGGTTCTGAATACTTTGAAGAGGGTGGGGTTTAGATATATGTGTGTGGCTGATCAGAGATGTTTGGTAGGACCGGACCTGTGTGTTGGTGACTTGGTGTGGTTATACGAGAGGACATTAAGTTGAATGTTCCTTCTTGGAAACTGGGACCCAGGTTTATCGGTTCTTATATTATTACGGCCGTCGTCAATCCTATAGCATTCCGCCTTGCTTTGTCACCTACTTTTAATGTGTTTCACCTGTCTCTACTCAAAAAATACGCTGTGTCCTCTGAAACATCACGCCTACCTCCATCCCCGGCAATTATTGATGGGAATTTGGAATATCAGATAGTTGATTCTCGCTTGGTTTGCCAGTCTCTTCAGTATCTAGTACACTGGAAAGGTTACAGTCCTGAAGAGAGAAAGTGGAACCAGCCTCTGATGTCCATGCAGTCAGGTTGATCCAGTCTTTTCACATGGCACACCGATAGACTCAGGCCTGAGCTTTTAGAGGTTGCTCTTAGAAGGGGGGGTACTTCACGGGTTTACTGTGACAGCGGGGGACCAGAAGACCGTGGTGTCTGATTTCACATACTCCTGCACTGATTAATATGATGGTGAAGTGCTTCTAAACAGTGAAGGTTTCTGCTAGCAATGCAGGAGTTAATTTGTTCAGTGGAGAGCTCCTGGATCTTTCCTGCTTTGATGGTCTCAGCTGTTCAGTGTTGGCCACTTCCCTTTGTGTATATATATCTATCTATATAATCGTCTAAGGGTCACTTCCGTCTGTTTGTCTGTCACGGAAATCCCGCATTGCTGATTGGTCACAGCCGGCCGTGACCAATCAGCGATGAGCACAGTCCGGCCACGAATTCGCCCTTCCCCACTCCCCTCCAGTCAGTGCCCCCTCCGTACTCCCCTCCAGTCACTGCCCAATAGCGCTTTAGCAGTCCGTTAAACGGACTGCGTTACCCCGTGGCATAACGCGGTGTACTGCAGTCCATTAATGCTATTAGCCCTGTGTGACCAACTTTTTTACTATTGATGCTGCCTATGCAGCATCAATAGTAAAAAGATCAAATGTTAAAAATAATTTAAAAAAATAAAAAATCATTATATTCTCACCTTGCAGCGCCTTTCCTGCTCCACACGACGCTCCGGTCCCAAAAATGCATTGCGGCAATGACCGGAGATGACGTAGCGGTCTAGCAAGATGATGACGTAGCGGTCTTGCAAGACCGCTACATCATCACGTGTTATTGCCGCAATGCATTCTTGGGACCGGAGCGTCGCGAGGAGCATTGCTAAACGCCTGCACTGGATCCGGGGGCCGCCGGAAGGTGAGTATATAACTATTTTTTATTTTAATTCTATTTTAACAGGGATATGGTGCCCACATTGCTATATACTACATGGGCTGTTAGATACTACGTGGGCTGTGTTGTATACTATGTCTCTGTGATATATACTACCTGGGTTGTGCTATATACTACCTTGCTGTGCAATATACTACGTGGGCTGTGTTATATACTGCGTGGGCTGTTATATACTGCGTAAGCTGTTATCTACTACTAGCTATTGAACCCGTTCTACGCCCGGGTGGCGAGCATTTATATTGGTATATGGTCTCCATCCTAGTATGTGCTGCTCCATCCTGCGTCCCCATCCTGTCATGAGCTGCTTCATCCTGCGTCCCCATCCTGTCATGTGCTGCACCTATCCTGCACCCCCATTCTGACATGTGCTGCTCCATCCTGCGTCCCCATCCTGTCATGTGCTGCACCCATCCTGCGCCCCCATCCTGCCATGTGTTGCACCCATCCTGCGCCCCCATTCTGTCATGTGCTGCCTCCATCCTGCACCCCCATTGTGACATGAGCTGCTCCCATCCTGCACCCCCATTCTGACATGTGCTGCACCCATCCTGCGCCTCCATTCTGACATGTTCTGGACCCATCTTGCGCCTCCATTCTGTCATTTGCTGCTCCCATCCTGCGCCCCCATACTGTCATGTGCTGCTCCCATCCTGTGCCCCCGTTCTGTCATGTGCTGCTCCCATCCTGTGCCCCTGTTCTGTCATGTGCTGCTCCCATTGTGTGCACCTGTTCTGTCATGTGCTGCTCCCATCCTGTGCCCGTTCTGTCATGTGCTGCTTCCATCCTGCGCCTCCATTCTGTCATTTGCTGCTCCCATCCTGCGACCCCGTCCTGTCATGTGCTGCTCCCATCCTACGCCCCCGTTCTGTCATGTGCTGCTCCCATCCTGTGCACCTGTTCTGTCATGTGCTGCTCCCATCCTGCGCCCGTTCTGTCATGTGCTGCTTCCATCCTGCACTCCCGTTCTGTCATGTGCTGCTCCCATCTTGCGCCCCCGTTCTGTCATGTGCTGCTCCCATCCTGCGCCCCCGTTCTGTCATGTGCTGCTCCCATCCTGTGCACCTGTTCGGTCATGTGCTGCTCCCATCCTGCGCCCGTTCTGTCATGTGCTGCTTCCATCCTGCACCCCCGTTCTGTCATGTGCTGCTCCCATCCTGTGCCCGTTCTGTCATGTGCTGCTTCCATCCTGCACCCCTGTTCTGTCATGTGCTGCTCCCATCCTGCGCCCCCGTTCTGTCAAGTGCTGCTCCCATCCTGCGCCCCCGTTCTGTCATGTGCTGCTCCCATCCTGCGCCACCATTCTTTGATTTGCTTCTCCCATCCATATGCCCCATACGCTGCTCCATTATGGTTGATGGCCCCCATAAGACGCTCCAGTGTGCATGCCCCCGTACACTGCTCCATAAAAGTTTATGGCCCCCATAAGACGCTCCAGTGTGTATGCCCCCGTACACTGCTCCATTATGGTTTATGGCCCCCATAAGATGCTCCATAGTGTATGCCCCCGTACACTGCTCCATAAAGGTTTATGGCCCCCATAAGACGCTCCAGTGTGTAAGCCCCCGTACACTGCTCCATAAAGGTTTATGGCCCCCATAAGACGCTCCAGTGTGTATGCCCCCGTACACTGCTCCATAAAGGTTTATGGCCCCCATAAGACGCTCCAGTGTGCATGCCCCCGTACACTGCTCCATAAAGGTTTATGGCCCCCATAAGACGCTCCAGTGTGTATGCCCCCGTACACTGATCCATTATGGTTTATGGCCCCCATAAGATGTTCCATTGTATATGCCCCGTATGCTGCTGCGATATATAAAATAAAATACCATACTCACCTATCGTCGCTGGGCGCCGAGTGCTGGGGGGCCTGAGCAGGCGGGGACACGGGCGCGCTGTGAGGGTCAGGTGCCGGTATCGCCGCTAGCTCAGGCCCCCCAGCACTTGCTATATTCACCTGTCCCCCGTTCCAGTGCTGCGCGCCGCCATCTTCCGGGTCCTCTCGCTGTGACTGTTCAGTCAGAGGGCGGCGCCGACGCGCATACTCACCCTCCTGGCGCGTCCCTGACTCTCTGGTGGAGATCGCGGTGTGTGCGTTCAGTGTTTACGCATACCGCGATCTCCTGGGAGCGTCACTCTGTGGGGGCCATACTGCGCCGGCGCTTGCGCAGTCTATAAAGGCTTCGGACAGAGTGACGCTCCCAGCGTTATATTATAGATGTGGGCTGTGTTATATACTGCGTGGGCTGTTATATACTACGTGGGCTATGTTATATACTGCGTGGGCTGTTATATACTACGTGGGCTATGTTATATACTACATGGGCTGTTATATACTACGTGGGCTATATTATATACTACGTGGCTGTGCTATATACTACTATACATATTCTACAATACCCAATGCGTTACAATCGGGCCACCATCTAGTATATATATATATATATACACACACACACATATATATACACCGTATATACTCGAGTATAAGCTGACCCGAGTATAAGCCGACTCCCCTAATTTTGCCACAAAAAAACTGGGAAAACTTATTGACTCGAGTATAAGCCTAGGGTAGGAAATGCAGCAGCTACTGGTAAATTTCAAAAATAAAAATAGATGCTCCATACCGTTCATTATTGCCCCATAAGATGCTCCATATAAAGCTGTGCCATATATAATGCTCCATACTGGTCATTATTGCTCCATAGATGTGCCATAGAAAGCTCTGCCATATAGTGCTCTGTACCGTTCATTATTGCATAGATGTGCCATATAAAGCTGTGCCATATAGTGCTCTGCACCGTTCATTATTGCCCCATAGATGTGCCATAAAGTGCTCTGCACCGTTCATTATTGCCCCATAGCTATGCCATATAGTGCTCTGCGCCGTTCATTATTGCCCCATAGATGTGCCATATAGTGTTCTGCACCGTTCAGTATTGCCCCATAGCTGCCATATAGTGCTCTGCGCCGTTCATTATTGCCCCATAGCTGCCATATAGTGCTCTGCGCCGTTCAGTATTGCCCCATAGTTGCCATATAGTGCTCTGCGCCGTTCAGTATTGCCCGATAGCTGCCATATAATGCTCTGCGCCGTTCAGTATTGCCCCATAGCTGCCATATAGTGCTCTGCGCCGTTCAGTATTGCCCCATAGCTGCCATATAGTGCTCTGCGCCGTTCATTATTGCCCCATAGCTGCCATATAGTGCTGTGTGCCATTCAGTATTGCCCCATAGCTGCCATATAGTGCTGTGTGCCGTTCAGTACTGCCCCATAGCTGCCATATAGTGCTGTGTGCCGTTCAGTACTGCCCCATAGCTGCCATATAGTGCTCTGCACCGTTCAGTACTGCCCCATAGCTGCCATATAGTGCTGTGTGCCGTTCAGTACTGCCCCATAGCTGCCATATAGTGCTGTGTGCCGTTCAGTACTGCCCTATAGCTGCCATATACTGCTGTGTGCCGTTCAGTACTGCCCCATAGCTGCCATATACTGCTGTGTGCCGTTCAGTACTGCCCCATAGCTGCCATATACTGCTGTGTGCCGTTCAGTACTGCCCCATAGCTGCCATATAGTGCTGTGTGCCGTTCAGTACTGCCCCATAGCTGCCATATAGTGCTGTGTGCCGTTCAGTACTGCCCTATAGCTGCCATATAGTGCTGTGTGCCGTTCAGTATTGCCCCATAGCTGCCATATACTGCTGTGTGCCGTTCAGTACTGCCCCATAGCTGCCATATAGTGCTGTGTGCCGTTCAGTACTGCCCCATAGCTGCCATATAGTGCTCTGCGCCGTTCAGTATTGCCCCATAGCTGCCATATAGTGCTGTGTGCCGTTCAGTTCTGCCCTATAGCTGCCATATAGTGCTCTGCGCCGTTCAGTACTGCCCCATAGCTGCCATATACTCCTGTGTGCCGTTCAGTACTGCCCCATAGCTGCCATATAGTGCCGTGTGCCGTTCAGTACTGCCCCATAGCTGCCATATAGTGCTGTGTGCCGTTCAGTACTGCCCCATAGCTGCCATATAGTGCTGTGTGCCGTTCAGTACTGCCCCATAGCTGCCATATAGTGCTGTGTGCCGTTCAGTACTGCCCCATAGCTGCCATATAGTGCTGTGTGCCGTTCAGTACTGCCCCATAGCTGCCATATAGTGCTGTGTGCCGTTCAGTACTGCCCCATAGCTGCCATATACTGCTGTGTGCCGTTCAGTACTGCCCTATAGCTGCCATATAGTGCTGTGTGCCGTTCAGTACTGCCCCATAGCTGCCATATAGTGCTGTGTGCCGTTCAGTACTGCCCTATAGCTGCCATATACTGCTGTGTGCCGTTCAGTACTGCCCTATAGCTGCCGTATAGTGCTGTGTGCCGTTCAGTACTGCCCCATAGCTGTGCCATAGAAAGCTCTGCCATTGCTGCTGCTGCTGCAATAAAAAAAAAAAAAAGCCATACTCGCCTTTCTTGCTTGCAGCTCCCAGCGTCCGGTCCCGGCGTCTCTCCGCACTGACTGATCAGGCAGAGGGCGCCGCGCACACTATATGCGTCATTGCGCCCTCTGACCTCAACAGTCAGAGCGGAGCGACGACGGGAAGATGGAGCGGCGCCCGGCGGCTGGAACGCGGACAGGTGAATATTACATACTTACCTGCTCCCAGCGATCCTGACGCTCCCCCGCCTGTCACGCGGTCTTCGGTGCCGCAGCCTCTTCCTCTATCAGCGGTCACCGGCACCGCTGATTAGAGAAATGAATATGTGGCTCCACCCCTATGGGAGGTGGAGCCGCCTATTCATTTCTCTAATGAGCGGTGCCATGTGACCGCTGACAGGAAGAGCTGCAGCACCGAAGGCCGTGGGAAGGCAGGGGGAGCGCCAGGATCGCTGGGACTAGGTAAGTATGCCTCAGCGCCCTCACCCCCTCGCCCCCGCCGACCCTGCCACCCACCGTGACTCGAGTATAAGCCAAGAGGGGCACTTTCAGCCTAAAATTTTGGGCTGAAAATCTCGGCTTATACTCGAGTATATACGGTATATATATATATATATATATATATACACACACACACACACACACAGTACAGATCAAAAGTTTGGACACAACTTCTCATTTAAAGATTTTTCTGTATTTTCATGACTATGAGAATTGTAAATTCACACTGAAGGCATCAAAACTATGAATTAACACATGTGGAATTATATACTGGGCCACACAGCCCTCCATGTGCTCGCCAGAGGTAGCCTGACTGCCATTAGGTACCGAGATGAGATCCTCAGACCCCTTGTGAGACCATATGCTGGTGCGGTTGGCCCTGGGTTCCTCCTAATGCAGGACAATGCCAGACCTCATGTGGCTGGAGTGCGTCAGCAGTTCCTGCAAGATGAAGGCATTGAAGCTATGGACTGGCCCGCCCGTTCCCCAGACCTGAATCCGATTGAACACATCTGGGACATCATGTCTTGCTCCATCCACCAACGTCACGTTGCACCACAGACTGTCCAGGAGTTGGCGGATGCTTTAGTCCAGGTCTGGGAGGAGATCCTCAGGAGACCATCTGCCAATTCATCAGGAGCATGCCTAGGTGTTGTAGGGAGGTCATACAGGCACGTGGACGCCACACACACTACTGAGCATCATTTCCTTGTCTTGAGGCATTTCCACTGAAGTTGGATCTGCCTGTAACTTCATTTTCCATTTTGAATTTTAGCATCATTCCAACTCCAGACCTCTGTGGGATATTAGTTGTGATTTATGTTGATCATTTTTTAGGTTTTATTGCTCTAAACACATTCCACTATGCAATGAATAAAGATTTACAACTGGAATATTTCATTCAATGATATCTAGGATGTGGGATTTTAGTGTTCCATTTATTTTTTTGACCAGGATGTATGTATATATATATATATATATATATATATATATATATATATATATATATATACACACATACACAAGTTTATGTTTATTTTGTTATTACAATAAATGACTTTTTATTCCGAAAAAAATGTATTTTCTGTTTTTAAACAATTTTTTTTTTATTTTTTACAATATTTATTGGTCCTACAAAGGGACTTGAACACAAGATGTCCTGTTCGCATTGGTAATATTCTGTACTTCATATGCAGAACAGGGCATTCTGGAGAGATAAGAGGGAGTGATTTCCTTCTGTCTCTATACTTGACCTGGTCACTTTGATGACAGTAAGTTAAAAATCAATTAAGCCAACATTGGCAAAACTCAAATTCCTTGGAAACAGGCAGGGAAAAGTTTTACTTCACAGAAAGAATCAGCTGAAATCCCATACTGACTTGTCTATATACTCTGATTAGTCTCTCGAGTAAAACATAAAAATGGCTCCAACCCTGTGTGAGTGCTTTGATGTTCAGTCAGACTTGAATTAAAACTATGTTTTCCAAATTCTGAACTTGAAAGTGGCTTTTCCTGTGTAAATTTTCTGATGTTTAAAGGGAATCTGTCACCTCATTTTTTGCATATAAGCTGCGGCCACTGCCATTAGGGGCTTATATGCAGCATTCTATGATGTAACCTGAAATATAAGAAAAACAAGTTAGATTATACTCACCCGGGGCGGTCCAGGTCCGGCACCTCCCATCTTCATACGATGACGTCCTCTTCCTTGCTTCTGTCACGGCTCCTGCACAGACGTACTGATTTGCTCTGTTGAGGGCAGTGTAAAGTACTGAAGTGCGCAGGCGCTGAGCCTCCCTGATCTTTCCTGCCACTTGCGCACTGCAGTACTTTGCTCTGCTCTCAACAGGGCAGAGAATTATACCTGCGCAGGAGCCACGACAGAAGCAAAGAAGAGGATGTCATCGCATGAAGATGGGAGGCGCCGCACCCGGACCGCGCCACCCATCGGACCGGACCGCCCCCCCCCCCCCCCAAGTGAGTATACTCTAACTTGTTTTTCCTATCTTTCAGGTCACATCAGGGGCTTATCTACAGCATTACGGAATGGCAGTGGCCGAAGCTTATATCCGAAAAATTAGGTGACATATTCCCTTTAACAAGATCTGATCTAACAGTGAAAGATTTTTCACATTCTAAACATTAAATGGGCTTCTCCCCGTGTGAATTTTTTCATGTCTAACAAGATCTGATTTATTGGTAAAGCATTTTCCACATTTTGGGCATGAAAATAATTAAAAAATACAGAGTGGAGACCCCTCTATTCTTGATAACCAGCCTTGCTGAAGCTGACAGTTGAGGGTTGCAGCCCCCAGCTGTGAGCTTTGCCTGGCTGGTTATCAAAAATAGGGGGGAACCCATTAATTTTCTGTATTTTTGTGCCATTCCCTATAACATTGGGTCCTTATGATTACAGCTATACCAAAGATATACAGATATTATTGGTTTGATATCGGTTTTACAACTTTTCCACAAAAATTCCACATTTCATTGTTTGATTTTTCCTTTTTAGGATAAGTCACAATTTTTAATTGATTTTTCAGGGAAGCTCTAAATAATTACTTTTTTGTTTTTGGAAAAGGGAATATCGGTCAAAATACCGTATTTTCTGGCATATAAGATGACTGGGCGTATAAGACGACCCCCAACTTTTCCAGTTAAAATATAAAATCTTCTCAAAAGTCGGGGGTTGTCTTATATGCCGGGTGTCGTCTTATAGGGTGGGTGCGAAGCAATCTGCGGTCGACGTACATAGTGGGGGGGGGAGTGGTCCCGATGACGAGGTGAGGGAGCGCCTCACCAGGAAGGTGTAAGTGAAGCAAACTGTCAGCGTCTGGGATGCCAGGGGTATGCAAAAAAGAGAGAGAGCGGTGCTGTGCCTAGAAAAACACTCCTCTTTCACTCATCTGGCTCGCCCTTGTATCCTATTATCTCCTTCTCTGCCTCTGCTTCACTTACACCTTCCCGCTGAGGCGCCCCCTCACCTCGTCATTGGGACTGCTCCCCCCACAATATGCGGCAACCGCAGATTACTCCGCATCTGCCCTATAAGACGACACCTGGCGTATAAGACGACACCCGACTTTTGAGAAGATTTTCAGGGGTTAAAAAGTAGTCTTATACGCCAGAAAATACAGTAATAATATATATTTTTTATCTTGGTTCCACTACACAGCGGTCTTTTGTATACTTTCATAAAACAAATCCAAGTTTTGTAAAATTAAAGTTTTCATTTTTTCTCCCTGTTCACATTCAGAGTCCGTGGTTGGTATTAACAGCAGCATCATAGGGGTAAAGACTAAGATCAGAGCCATCTCCACTCCCATCATTATGGGAGTCAGTTATGGGTATTTGGGGGGACACCTCCATGTTCTGTATTCGGTCACCACACACTGACATCAGATTATTAGGAGCTGATGGTTTCTGAGGCCAAAATTAGACAAAAACTTTCCCTTCATCAGAACCGACATCAGATGATGAGGAAATCGGCCGCTCACATAAGTAAAATTCATCTCCAGCTGGAGATTATCCTCCATATTATAAATGACGACCTGTGACCTCACATATAACAGGAGCACATCATTATCAATTCACAGTGTGCTGAAACTAATAATATTCATCTACAGACCCTCACCTGGGCGGTGGTCTGCGGGGGTCTCCTCTTTACACCGCTGATCGCCCCTCACATTAGGGGTCTCCTCTTTACACCGCTTGTTGGCGAGTTCTAGGATCTTCTGGTCACTGATGTCCTCATGTATCCGGGGGTGAGGTGGAGGCTCCAGGATTGGGCTCAGGGTTCCTCCCCGTCCTTCAGACACAGGGGCCTGACAGCGATCACTAGAGATCTTCACTACTGTGTAATCCTGAGTGCGGAGACATTAATAATATCACTACAGACATCTCCAGAGTCCATCACCTCTCCGGTCATATCCCCTGTTATTCCCATAGATAAAGAGGTCATGTGATGACAAAAGAGCCTCTCACCTCTCCGGTCATATCCTGTTATTCCCATAGATAATGAGATCATGTGATGACATCAGAGCCTCTCACCTCTCCGGTCATATCCTGTTATTCCCATAGATAATGATGTCATGTGATGACATCAGAGCCTCTCACCTCTCCGGTCATATCCCCTGTTATTCCCATAGATAATGAGATCATGTGATGACATCAGAGCCTCTCACCTCTCCGGTCATATCCTGTTATTCCCATAGATAATGATGTCATGTGATGACATCAGAGCCTCTCACCTCTCCGGTCATATCCCCTGTTATTCCCATAGATAATGAGATCATGTGATGACATCAGAGCCTCTCACCTCTCCGGTCATATCCCCCGTTATTCCCATAGATAATGAGGTCATGTGATGACATCAGAATCTCTCACCTCTCCGGTCATATCACCTGTTATTCCCATAGATAATGAGGTCATGTGATGACATCCGAGCCTCTCACCTCTCCGGTCACATCCTGTTATTCCCATAGATAATGATGTCATGTGATGACATCAGAGCCTCTCACCTCTCCAGTCATATCCCGTTATTCCCGTAGATAATGAGATCATGTGATGACACCAGAGCCTCTCACCTCTCCGGTCATATCCCCTGCTATTCCCATAGATAATGAGATCATGTGATGACATCAGAGCCTCTCACCTCTCCGGTCATATCCCCTGTTATTCCCATAGATAATGAGATCATGTGATGACATCAGAGCCTCTCACCTCTCCGGTCATATCCCCTGTTATTCCTATAGATAATGAGGTCATGTGATGACACCAGAGCCTCTCACCTCTCCGGTCATATCCCCTGTTATTACCATAGATAATGAGGTCATGTGATGACACCAGAACCTCTCACCTTTTCGGTCATATCCCGTTATTCCCACAGATAATGAGGTCATGTGATGACATCCGAGCCTCTCACCTCTCCGGTCATATCACCTGTTATTCCCATAGATAATGAGGTCATGTGATGACATCAGAGCCTCTCACCTCTCCGGTCATATCCCCTGTTATTCCCGTAGATAATGAGGTCATGTGATGACATCAGAACCTCTCACCTCTCCGTTCATATCCCCTGTTATTCCCGTAGATAATGAGGTCATGTAATGACATCAGAGCCTCTCACCTCTCCGGTCATATCCCGTTATTACCATAGATAATGACGTCATGTGATGACATCAGAGCCTCTCACCTCTCCGGTCATATCCCGTTATTCCCATAGATAATGAGGTCATGTGATGACATCAGAACCTCTCACCTCTCCGGTCATATCCCCTGTTATTCCCGTAGATAATGAGGTCATGTGATGACATCGGAACCTCTCACCTCTCCGGTCATATCCCCTGTTATTCCCATAGATAATTAGGTCATGTGATGACATCAGAACCTCTCACCTCTCCGGTCATATCCTGTTACTCCCGTAGATAATGAGGTCATGTGATGACATCAGAACCTCTCACCTCTCCGGTCATATCCCCTGTTATTCCCGTAGATAATGAGGTCATGTGATGACATCAGAACCTCTCACCTCTCCGGTCATATCACCTGTTATTCCCGTAGATAATGAGGTCATGTGATGACATCAGAACCTCTTACCTCTCTGGTCATATACTGTTATTCCCATAGATAATGAGGTCATGTGATGACATCAGAGCCTCTCACCTCCCGGTCATATCCCCTGTTATTCCCGTAGATAATGAGGTCATGTGATGACATCAGAGCCTCTCACCTCTCTGGTCATATCCCCTGTTATTCCCATAGATAATGAGGTCATGTGATGACATGAGAACCTCTCACCTCTTCGGTAATATCACCTGTTATTCCCTTAGATAATGAGGTCATGTGATGACATCAGAACCTCTCACCTCTCCGGTCATATCACCTGTTATTCCCATAGATAATGAGGTCATGTGATGACATCAGAGCCTCTCACCTCTCCGGTCATATCTCCAGTTATTCCCATAGATAATGATGTCATGTGATGACATCAGAGCCACTTACCTCTCCGATCATATCACCTGTTATTCCCATAGATAATGAGGTCATGTGATGACATCAGAACCTCTCACCTCTCCGGTCATATCCTCTGTTATTCCCGTAGATAATGAGATCATGTGATGACATCAGAGCCTCTCACCTCTCCGGTCATATCCCCTGTTATTCCCATAGATAATGAGGTCATGTGATGACATCAGAGCCTCTCACCTCTCCGGTCATATCACCTGTTATTCCCATAGATAATTAGGTCATGTGATGACATCAGAGCCTCTCACCTCTCCGGTCATATCCCCTGTTATTCCCATAGATAATGAGGTCATGTGATGACATCAGAACCTCTCACCTCTCCGGTCATATCACCTGTGATTCCCATAGATAATGAGGTCATGTGATGACACCAGAACCTCTCACCTCTCCGGTCATATCCCCTGTTATTCCCATAGATAATGATGTAATGTGATGACATCAGAGCCTCTCACCTCTATGGTCATATCACCTGTTATTCCCATAGATAATGATGTCATGTGATGACATCAGAGCCTCTCACCTCTGCGGTCACATCCCCTGTTATTCATATAGATAATGAGGTCATGTGATGACATCAGAACCTCTCACCTCTCCGGTCATATCCCCCGTTATTCCCATAGATAATGAGGTCATGTGATGACATCAGAGCCTCTCACCTCTCCGGTCATATCCCCTGTTATTCCCATAGATAATGAGGTCATGTGATGACACCAGAAACTCTCACCTCTATGGTCATATCACCTGTTATTCCCATAGATAATGATGTCATGTGATGACATCAGAGCCTCTCACCTCTCCGGTCACATCCCCTGTTATTCATATAGATAATGAGGTCATGTGATGACATCAGAGCCTCTCACCTCTCCGGTCATATCCCCTGTTATTCCCATAGATAATGATGTAATGTGATGACATCAGAGCCTCTCACCTCTATGGTCATATCACCTGTTATTCCCATAGATAATGATGTCATGTGATGACATCAGAGCCTCTCACCTCTCCGGTCACATCCCCTGTTATTCATATAGATAATGAGGTCATGTGATGACATGAGAACCTCTCACCTCTCCGGTCATATCTCCTGTTATTCCCATAGATAATGAGGTCATGTGATGACATCAGAACCTCTCACCTCTCCGGTCATATCCCCCGTTATTCCCATAGATAATGAGGTCATGTGATGACATCAGAGCCTCTCACCTCTCCGGTCATATCCCCTGTTATTCCCATAGATAATGAGGTCATGTGATGACATCAGAGCCTCTCACCTCTCCGGTCATATCCTGTTATTCCCATAGATAATGATATCATGTGATGACATCAGAGCCTCTCACCTCTCCGGTCATATCCCCTGTTATTCCGATAGATAATGAGATCATGTGATGACATCAGAGCCTCTCACCTCTCCGGTCATATCCCCTGTAATTCCCGTAGATAATGAGATCATGTGATGACATCAGAGCCTCTCACCTCTCTGGTCATATCCCCTGTTATTCCCATAGATAATGAGGTCATGTGATGACATCAGAGCCTCTCACCTCTCCGGTCATATCACCTGTAATTCCCATAGATAATGAGGTCATGTGATGACACCAGAACCTCTCACCTCTCCGGTCATATCCCCTGTTATTCCCATAGATAATGATGTCATTTGATGACATCAGAGCCTCTCACGTCTCCGGTCATATCACCTGTTATTCCCATAGATAATGATGTCATTTGATGACATCAGAGCCTATCACCTCTCCGGCCATATCCCGTTATTCCCATAGATAATGATGTCATGTGATGACATCAGAGCCTCTCACCTCTCCGGTCATATCCCGTTATTCCCATAGATAATGAGGTCATGTGATGTCATCGGAGCCTCTCACCTCTCCGGTCATATCCCGTTATTCCCATAGATAATGAGGTCATGTGATGACATCAGAGCCTCTCACTTCTCCGGTCATATCCCCTGTTATTCGCATAGATAATGAGGTCATGTGATGACATCAGAGCCTCTCACTTCTCCGTTCATATCCCCTGTTATTCCCATAGATAAAGAGGTAATGTGATGACACCAGAACCTCTCACCTCTCCGGTCATATCCCGTTATTCCCATAGATAATGAAGTCATGTGATGACACCAGAACCTCTCACCTCTCCGGTCATATCACCTGTTATTCCCATAGAAAATGAGGTCATGTGATGACACCAGAACCTCTCACCTCTCCGGTCATATCCCCTGTTATTCCCATAGATAATGAGGTCATGTGATGACATCAGAGCCTCTCACCTCTCCGATCATATCCTGTTATTCCCATAGATAATGAGCTCATTTGATGACATCAGAGCCTCTCACCTCTCCGATCATATCCCGTTATTCCCATAGATAATGAGGTCATGTAATGACATCAGAGCCTCTCACCTCACCGGTCATATCACCTGTTATTCCCATAGATAATGAGGTCATGTGATGTCATCGGAGCCTTTCACCTCTCCGGTCATATCCTGTTATTCCAATAGATAATGAGGTCATGTGATGACACCAGAACCTCTCACCTCTCCGGTCATATCCCCTGTTATTCCCATAGATAATGAGGTCAGGTGATGACATCAGAGCCTCTCACCTCTCCATTCATATCCTGTTATTTCCATAAATAAAGAGGTCATGTGATGACACCAGAGACTCTCACCTCTCCGGTCATATCACCTTTTATTCCCATAGATAATGAGGTCATGTGACGACACCAGAACCTCTCACCTCTCCGGTCATATCCCCTGTTATTCCCATAGATAACGAGGTCATGTGATGACATCAGAGCCTCTCACCTCTCCGGTCATATCTCCTGTTATTCCCATAGATAATGATGTCATGTGATGACATCAGAGCCTCTCACCTCTCCGGCCATATCCCGTTATTCCCATAGATAATGATGTCATGTGATGACATCAGAGCCTCTCACCTCTCCGGTCATATCCCGTTATTCCCATAGATAATGAGGTCATGTGATGTCATCGGAGCCTCTCACCTCTCCGGTCATATCCCGTTATTCCCATAGATAATGAGGTCATGTGATGACATCAGAGCCTCTCACCTCTCCGGCCATATCCCGTTATTCCCATAGATAATGATGTCATGTGATGACATCAGAGCCTCTCACCTCTCCGGTCATACCCCGTTATTCCCATAGATAATGAGGTCATGTGATGTCATCGGAGCCTCTCACCTCTCCGGTCATATCCCGTTATTCCCATAGATAATGAGGTCATGTGATGACATCAGAGCCTCTCACTTCTCCGGTCATATCCCCTGTTATTCGCATAGATAATGAGGTCATGTGATGACATCAGAGCCTCTCACTTCTCCGTTCATATCCCCTGTTATTCCCATAGATAAAGAGGTAATGTGATGACACCAGAACCTCTCACCTCTCCGGTCATATCCCGTTATTCCCATAGATAATGAAGTCATGTGATGACACCAGAACCTCTCACCTCTCCGGTCATATCACCTGTTATTCCCATAGAAAATGAGGTCATGTGATGACACCAGAACCTCTCACCTCTCCGGTCATATCCCCTGTTATTCCCATAGATAATGAGGTCATGTGATGACATCAGAGCCTCTCACCTCTCCGATCATATCCTGTTATTCCCATAGATAATGAGCTCATTTGATGACATCAGAGCCTCTCACCTCTCCGATCATATCCCGTTATTCCCATAGATAATGAGGTCATGTAATGACATCAGAGCCTCTCACCTCACCGGTCATATCACCTGTTATTCCCATAGATAATGAGGTCATGTGATGTCATCGGAGCCTTTCACCTCTCCGGTCATATCCTGTTATTCCAATAGATAATGAGGTCATGTGATGACACCAGAACCTCTCACCTCTCCGGTCATATCCCCTGTTATTCCCATAGATAATGAGGTCAAGTGATGACATCAGAGCCTCTCACCTCTCCATACATATCCTGTTATTTCCATAAATAAAGAGGTCATGTGATGACACCAGAGACTCTCACCTCTCCGGTCATATCACCTTTTATTCCCATAGATAATGAGGTCATGTGACGACACCAGAACCTCTCACCTCTCCGGTCATATCCCCTGTTATTCCCATAGATAACGAGGTCATGTGATGACATCAGAGCCTCTCACCTCTCCGGTCATATCTCCTGTTATTCCCATAGATAATGATGTCATGTGATGACTTCAGAGCCTCTCACCTCTCCGGTCATATCACCTGTTATTCCCATAGATAATGAGGTCATGTGATGACATCAGAGCCTCTCACCTCTCCGACCATATCACCTGTTATTCCCATAGATAATGAGGTCATGTGATGACATCAGAGCCTCTCACCTCTCCGGCCATATCCCGTTATTCCCATAGATAATGATGTCATGTGATGACATCAGAGCCTCTCACCTCTCCAGGTCATATCCCGTTATTCCCATAGATAATGAGGTCATGTGATGTCATCGGAGCCTCTCACCTCTCCGGTCATATCCCGTTATTCCCATAGATAATGAGGTCATGTGATGACATCAGAGCCTCTCACTTCTCCGGTCATATCCCCTGTTATTCCCATAGATAATGAGGTCATGTGATGACATCAGAGCCTCTCACTTCTCCGTTCATATCCCGTTATTCCCATAGATAAAGAGGTAATGTGATGACACCAGAACCTCTCACCTCTCCGGTCATATCCCGTTATTCCCATAGATAATGAAGTCATGTGATGACACCAGAACCTCTCTCCTCTCCGGTCATATCACCTGTTATTCCCATAGAAAATAAGGTCATGTGATGACACCAGAACCTCTCACCTCTCCGGTCATATCACCTGTTATTCCCATAGATAATGAGGTCATGTGATGACACCAGAACCTCTCACCTCTCCGGTCATATCACCTGTTATTCCCATAGATAATGAGGTCATGTGATGACATCAGAGCCTCTCACCTCTCCGATCATATCCCGTTATTCCCATAGATAATGAGGTCATGTGATGTCATCGGAGCCTTTCACCTCTCCGGTCATATCCTGTTATTCCAATAGATAATGAGCTCATGTGATGACATCAGAGCCTCTCACCTCACCGGTCATATCACCTGTTATTCCCATAGATAATGAGGTCATGTGATGTCATCGGAGCCTTTCACCTCTCCGGTCATATCCTGTTATTCCAATAGATAATGAGGTCATGTGATGACACCAGAACCTCTCACCTCTCCGGTCATATCCCCTGTTATTCCCATAGATAATGAGGTCAAGTGATGACATCAGAGCCTCTCACCTCTCCATACATATCCTGTTATTTCCATAAATAAAGAGGTCATGTGATGACACCAGAGACTCTCACCTCTCCGGTCATATCACCTTTTATTCCCATAGATAATGAGGTCATGTGACGACACCAGAACCTCTCACCTCTCCGGTCATATCCCCTGTTATTCCCATAGATAACGAGGTCATGTGATGACATCAGAGCCTCTCACCTCTCCGGTCATATCTCCTGTTATTCCCATAGATAATGATGTCATGTGATGACTTCAGAGCCTCTCACCTCTCCGGTCATATCACCTGTTATTCCCATAGATAATGAGGTCATGTGATGACATCAGAGCCTCTCACCTCTCCGACCATATCACCTGTTATTCCCATAGATAATGAGGTCATGTGATGACATCAGAGCCTCTCACCTCTCCGGCCATATCCCGTTATTCCCATAGATAATGATGTCATGTGATGACATCAGAGCCTCTCACCTCTCCAGGTCATATCCCGTTATTCCCATAGATAATGAGGTCATGTGATGTCATCGGAGCCTCTCACCTCTCCGGTCATATCCCGTTATTCCCATAGATAATGAGGTCATGTGATGACATCAGAGCCTCTCACTTCTCCGGTCATATCCCCTGTTATTCCCATAGATAATGAGGTCATGTGATGACATCAGAGCCTCTCACTTCTCCGTTCATATCCCGTTATTCCCATAGATAAAGAGGTAATGTGATGACACCAGAACCTCTCACCTCTCCGGTCATATCCCGTTATTCCCATAGATAATGAAGTCATGTGATGACACCAGAACCTCTCTCCTCTCCGGTCATATCACCTGTTATTCCCATAGAAAATAAGGTCATGTGATGACACCAGAACCTCTCACCTCTCCGGTCATATCACCTGTTATTCCCATAGATAATGAGGTCATGTGATGACACCAGAACCTCTCACCTCTCCGGTCATATCACCTGTTATTCCCATAGATAATGAGGTCATGTGATGACATCAGAGCCTCTCACCTCTCCGATCATATCCCGTTATTCCCATAGATAATGAGGTCATGTGATGTCATCGGAGCCTTTCACCTCTCCGGTCATATCCTGTTATTCCAATAGATAATGAGCTCATGTGATGACATCAGAGCCTCTCACCTCTCCGATCATATCCTGTTATTCCAATAGATAATGATGTCATGTGATGACACCAGAACCTCTCACCTCTCCGGTCATATCCCCTGTTATTCCCATAGATAATGAGGTCAAGTGATGACATCAGAGCCTCTCACCTCTCCGGTCATATCCCGTTATTCCCATAGATAATGAGGTCATGTGATGACATCAGAACCTCTCACCTCTCCGGTCATATCCCCTGTTATTCGCATAGATGATGAGGTCATGTGATGACATCAGAGCCTCTCACCTCTCCATTCATATCCCGTTATTCCCATAAATAATGAGGTCATGTGATGACACCAGAGACTCTCACCTCTCCGGTCATATCACCTGTTATTCCCATAGATAATGAGGTCATGTGATGACATCAGAGCCTCTCACCTCTCCGGTAAGATGGAAGATTATCTCCAGGGTGAGGTTTATTATCCTCTCCGCCATTTTGCCTCTGTCCTTATTCATCCCTGACACATTGATCAGGAAGATTCCCGCAGAGACGTTATCAGCAGAGGATCCTTTATTGTAGGAACCTGAATGGAGAAAAGATGAAATGATAAAAACAACATAAACTTCATAGTAAACAATATGGATAAACGTTTAACCTTCATTTTAACTCTACCATGATTTTTACCACACGGTGGCGCCACACTTGCCCTGCGGACAGCACTTGGGGATGCAGGCACCGTACTGTATCATTAGTGTGGCTGGGATTTGTGGTGCCACCCAGCAGGGATTCTGTGTCTTACTGCAGAGTCGGTGGGAACACATGATGCTTCTGGGCGCATGTCCAATCTCTTGGCTGATTGGAGAACTACAAGTTGCAGTGATTCCAAGCGAGGTAGTGGAGCGAAGCGGGGGCTGAATTTCTGCATTTTAACTGCTGGGGGCTGCAGATAAGCGCATAGTTAAACACAATATCATACTATAACATTAGATTGTGAGCCCCAATGGTGACAGCGATGATAATGTGTGCACACTGTAAAGCGCTGCGGAATATGTTGGCGCTATATAAAAATAAAGATGATTAAGAGCTTAGTTTGGCGTTTTCCTGCCTTTATCTGCACGGTTTGTCCCCATTAGTTTGTGCTCCATGGTCGATGCTCCCGCGTCTTGTGAGATGTCTCCAGGCCTTGAACAGCCGTTTCAAGGTGAATATATCTGCGCCCGATGTCAGCGAGTTACATGTTCGGAAGCTGAGATAGTGGATCTAAATCTGCAGCTGGAAACACTGAGGAGCATTGAAGATCTGGAGAGTTTAGAGCTCACTGAGCGGCGCTGGCTGAGGCCAGTGATATGGAGGAGGTGGGGAAGATCAACACCCAGAAGTACATAGCCGGGTGACGGTTACTGATATCAGGAATGCAGGCCCAGGATCACTACAGCGGCCCAGGAGTGGGATCACTACAGCCGGCCCAGGAGCGGGATCACTACAGCCGGCCCAGGAGCGAGATCACTACAGCCGGCCCAGGAGCGAGATCACTACAGCCGGCCCAGGAGCGAGATCACTACAGCGGCCCAGGAGCGGGATCACTACAGCCGGCCCAGGAGCGAGATCACTACAGCGGGCCCAGGAGCGGGATCACTACAGCCGGCCCAGGAGCGAGATCTGTTATGACCTGGTGGTCAGGACTATAATGGACCTGGTGGTTAAGAGCACACGGAATGACCTGATAGTTACTGATAATAAGGACAAGCTCTGGGACGTGGGAACTCTGCTGTCCGCAATCCCTAAACCTATCAAACACACTAGAAATAGCCGTGGATTGCGCCTAACGCTCCCTATGCAACTCGGCACAGCCTAAGAAACTAGCTAGCCCTGAAGATAGAAAAATAAAGCCTACCTTGCCTCAGAGAAATTCCCCAAAGGAAAAGGCAGCCCCCCACATATAATGACTGTGAGTAAAGATGAAAATACAAACACAGAGATGAAATAGATGTAGCAAAGTGAGGCCTGACTTACTGAACAGAGCGAGGATAGGAAAGGTTACTTTGCGGTCAGCACAAAAACCTACAAAAAGACCACGCAGATGGCGCAAAAAGACCCTCCGCACCGACTCACGGTGCGGAGGCGCTCCCTCTGCGTCCCAGAGCTTCCAGCAAGCAAGACAACAAATTAAATAGCAAGCTGGACAGAAAAATAGCAAACCAAAGAAATACAAGCTGGAACTTAGCTTCTGATGGGAAGACAGGTCACAAGAACGATCCAGGAGTGAACTAGACCAATACTGGAACATTGACAGGTGGCCTGGAGCAGAGATCTAAGTGGAGTTAAATAGAGCAGTGTTGTGAATTCTGTGGCAGAGTTCACTCCTGTGGTCACAAGTGGTACTTCGGCTGATTCTCTCTGGGAGCTTCCGTTTGTGGAGGAAAGTGGTACTGCAGCTTCTGAGTTTCCTCCCTGAGGTGATCTGGTGAGGTCGTTAGCTGCTTCTCTACTTAACTCCACCTGATGCTTTGATCCATGCTTCCTGTTTATGTTACAGTGTTGGACTTGTGTTTCTCTGGATCATTCCTGTGGCCTGCTGCTCTGCATAGCTAAGTGCTTCTTTGCTATTTGTTGCTATTTTTTCTGTCCAGCTTGTCTATTTGTTTTGCTGGAAGCTCTGGGACGCAAGGGGTGTACCTCCGTGCCGTTAGTTCGGTACGGAGGGTCTTTTTGCCCCCTTTGCGTGGTTTTCTTTAGGGTTTTATGTAGACCGCAAAGTTATCTTTACTATCCTCGTTCTGTCTAGAATATCGGGCCTCACTTTGCTGAATCTATTTCATCCCTACGTTTGTCTTTTCATCTTACTCACAGTCATTATATGTGGGGGGCTGCCTTTTCCTTTGGGGTGTTTCTCTGAGGCAAGGTAGGCTGATTTTTCTATCTTCAGGCTAGTTAGTTTCTCAGGCTGTGCGAAGTTGCATAGGGAGCGTTAGGCGCAATCCACAGCTGCCTCTAGTTGTGTTTGGAGAGGATCAGGAATTGCGGTCTACAGAGTTCCCACGTCTCAGAGCTCGTTCTATTATTTTGGGTTATTGTCAGATCACTGTATGTGCTCTGATCGCTATGTACATTGTGTTACTGAATTGCCTATCATAACAGAGCAGCCAGCTAACGAATTAACCTCGTCACCTGTGAAACTCAGAAACACACACCAGAGGAAGTCCATGGACAGAACCAGCCGAAGTACCATTCATGACCACAGGAGGGAGCCCGACAACAGAATTCACAACAGTACCCCCCCCCCCCCTTGAGGAGGGGTCACCGAACCCTCACCAGAGCCCCCAGGCCGACCAGGACGAGCCAAATGAAAGGCACAAACCAGATCGGCAGCATGAACATCAGAGGCAAAAACCCAGGAATTATCTTCCTGACCATAACCCTTCCACTTGACCAGGTACTGGAGTTTCCGTCTCGAAACACGAGAATCCAAAATCTTCTCCACCACATACTCCAACTCCCCCTCAACCAACACTGGGGCAGGAGGATCAACGGATGGAACCACAGGCGCCACGTATCTCCGCAATAACGACCTATGGAACACATTATGGATGGCAAAAGAAGCAGGAAGGGCCAAACGAAATGGCACAGGATTGATAACCTCAGAAATCTTATACGGACCAATGAAACGAGGCTTAAACTTAGGAGAGGAAACCTTCAAAGGAACATAACGAGACGACAACCAAACCAAATCCCCAACACGAAGTCGGGGACCCACACAGCGCCGGCGGTTAGCGAAACGTTGAGCCTTCTCCTGGGACAATGTCAAATTGTCCAAAACATGAGTCCAAATCTGCTGCAACCTATCCACCACAGTATCTACACCAGGACAGTCTGAAGACTCAACCTGCCCTGAAGAGAAACGAGGATGGAAACCAGAATTGCAGAAAAACGGCGAAACCAAAGTAGCCGAGCTGGCCCGATTATTAAGGGCGAACTCAGCCAACGGCAAAAAGGACACCCAATCATCCTGATCAGCAGAAACAAAGCATCTCAGACATGTTTCCAAAGTTTGATTAGTTTGTTCGGTTTGGCCATTTGTCTGAGGATGGAAAGCCGAAGAAAAAGACAAATCAATGCCCATCCTAGCACAAAAGGATCGCCAAAACCTTGAAACAAACTGAGAACCTCTGTCAGAAACGATGTTCTCCGGGATACCATGTAAACGAACCACATGCTGGAAAAATAATGGCACCAAATCAGAGGAGGAAGGCAATTTAGACAAAGGTACCAAATGGACCATCTTAGAAAAGCGATCACAAACCACCCAAATGACCGACATCTTTTGAGAGACGGGGAGATCCGAAATAAAATCCATAGAAATATGCGTCCAGGGCCTCTTCGGGACCGGCAAGGGCAAAAGCAACCCACTGGCACGAGAACAGCAGGGCTTAGCCCGAGCACAAGTCCCACAGGACTGCACAAAAGAACGCACATCCCGCGACAAAGACGGCCACCAGAAGGATCTAGCCACCAAATCTCTGGTACCAAAGATTCCAGGATGCCCAGCCAACACTGAACAATGAATCTCAGAGATAACTCTACTAGTCCATCTATCAGGGACAAACAGTTTCTCCGCTGGGCAACGGTCAGGTCTATCAGCCTGAAATTTTTGCAGCACCCGCCGCAAATCAGGGGAGATGGCAGACAAAATAACCCCCTCTTTGAGAATACCCGCCGGCTCAGGAACACCCGGAGAGTCAGGCACAAAACTCCTTGACAGGGCATCAGCCTTCACATTCTTAGAGCCCGGAAGGTACGAAACCACAAAATCAAAACGGGAGAAAAATAACGACCATCGAGCCTGTCTCGGATTCAACCGTTTGGCAGACTCAAGATAAGTCAAATTCTTGTGATCTGTCAAGACCACCATGTGATGCTTGGCTCCTTCCAGCCAATGACGCCACTCCTCGAATGCCCACTTCATGGCCAACAATTCACGATTACCAACATCATAGTTACGCTCAGCAGGTGAAAACTTTCTAGAAAAGAAAGCACATGGCTTCATAACCGAGCCATCAGAACTTCTTTGCGACAAAACAGCCCCTGCTCCAATCTCAGAAGCATCAACCTCAACCTGAAACGGAAGCGAAACATCTGGCTGGCACAACACAGGGGCAGAAGAAAAACGACGCTTCAACTCCTGGAAAGCCTCTACAGCCGCAGAAGACCAATTGACCACATCAGCACCCTTCTTGGTCAAACCAGTCAACGGTTTAGCAACAGTAGAAAAATTAGCGATGAAGCGCCGATAAAAATTAGCAAAGCCCAGGAACTTTTGCAGGCTCTTCACAGATGTAGGCTGAGTCCAATCGTAAATGGCCTGGACTTTAACAGGGTCCATCTCGATAGTAGAAGGGGAAAAAATGAACCCCAAAAATGAAACCTTCTGAACTCCAAAGAGACACTTTGACCCCTTCACAAACAAGGAATTCGCACGAAGGACCTGGAACACCATTCTGACCTGCTTCACATGAGACTCCCAATCATCCGAAAAGACCAAAATATCATCCAAATACACAATCAGGAATTTATCCAGGTACTCTCGGAAGATGTCATGCATAAAGGACTGAAATACTGATGGAGCATTGGAAAGCCCGAATGGCATAACCAGGTACTCAAAATGGCCCTCGGGCATATTAAATGCCGTTTTCCATTCATCGCCTTGTTTAATACGCACAAGATTATACGCCCCTCGAAGATCTATCTTGGTGAACCAACTAGCCCCTTTAATACGAGCAAACAAATCAGACAGCAACGGCAAAGGATACTGAAATTTGACTGTAATTTTATTAAGAAGGCGGTAATCAATACAAGGTCTCAAAGAACCATCCTTCTTGGCCACAAAAAAGAACCCTGGTCCTAACGGTGATGACGACGGGCGAATATGGCCTTTCTTCAAGGATTCCTTTATATAACTCCGCATAGCGGCGTGTTCTGGCACAGATAAATTGAACAATCGGCCCTTAGGAAACTTACTACCAGGAATCAAATTAATTGCACAATCGCAATCCCTATAAGGAGGTAGGGCACTGGCTTTGGGCTCATCAAATACATCCCGATAATCCGACAAAAACTCTGGAACTTCAGAAGGAGTGGAAGACGAAATAGACAAAAATGGAACATCACTATGTACCCCCTGGCAACCCCAGCTGGACACAGACATAGATTTCCAGTCCAATACTGGATTATGAACCTGTAGCCATGGCAACCCCAAAACGACCACATCATGCAGATTATGCAACACCAGAAAGCGGATATCCTCCTGATGTGCAGGAGCCATGCACATGGTCAATTGGGTCCAATACTGAGGCTTATTCTTGGCCAAAGGCATAGCATCAATTCCTCTCAATGGAATAGGATACTGCAAGGGCTCCAAGAAAAAACCACAGCGCCTAGCATACTCCAAGTCCATCAAATTCAGGGCAGCGCCTGAATCCACAAATGCCATAACAGAATAGGATGACAAAGAGCAAATCAGAGTAACAGAGAATAGAGATTTAGACTGTACCGTACCAATGGTGGCAGACCTAGCGAACCGCTTAGTGCGCTTAGGACAATCGGAGATAGCATGAGTGGAATCACCACAGTAAAAACATAGCCCATTCCGACGTCTGTGTTCTTGCCGTTCAGCTCTGGTCAAAGTCCTATCACATTGCATAGGCTCAGGCCCATGCTCAGATAGTACCGCCAAATGGTGCACAGCTTTACGCTCACGCAAGCGTCGATCGATCTGAATGGCCAAGGACATAGACTCATTCAGACCAGCAGGCATGGGAAACCCCACCATGACATCCTTAAGGGCTTCAGAGAGACCCTGACACAGAGCCAGCAAGATTTTCTCTGCCTGATCCACTGAATTAGGTTTGTCATAAAGCAATCCAAGCGCCAGGAAAAACGCATCAACATCACGCAATGCCGGATCTCCTGGCGCAAGGGAAAATGCCCAGTCTTGAGGGTCACCACGTAACAAAGAAATAATGATCTTTACTTGTTGAACAGGGTCACCTGAGGAGCGAGGTTTCAAGGCAAGAAACAATTTACAATTATTTTTGAAATTCAAGAACTTAGATCTATCACCAAAAAAAAAAATCAGGAATTGGAATCCTAGGCTCTGACATCGGATTCTGAACCACAAAATCTTGAATGGTTTGTATCCTTGTAGTGAGATTATCAATCCAAGAGGACAGACCTTGAATGTCCATGTTTACACCAGTGTCCTGAACCACCCAGAGGTAAAGGGGAAAATAGAGACAAAACACATTGCAAAGAAAAAAAAATGGTCTCAGAACTTCTCTTTTCCCTCTATTGAGATGCATTAGTACTTTGGGCCACCTGTACTGTTATGACCTGGTGGTCAGGACTATAATGGACCTGGTTGTTAAGAGCACATGGAATGACCTGATAGTTACTGATAATAAGGACAAGCTCTGGGACGTGGGAACTCTGCTGACCGCAATCCCTAAACCTATCAAACACACTAGAAATAGCCGTGGATTGCGCCTAACGCTCCCTATGCAACTCGGCACAGCCTAAGAAACTAGCTAGCCCTGAAGATAGAAAAATAAAGCCTACCTTGCCTCAGAGAAATTCCCCAAAGGAAAAGGCAGCCCCCCACATATAATGACTGTGAGTAAAGATGAAAATACAAACACAGAGATGAAATAGATTTAGCAAAGTGAGGCCCGACTTACTGAATAGACCGAGGATAGGAAAGGTTACTTTGCGGTCAGCACAAAAACCTACAAAAAGACCACGCAGAGGGCGCAAAAAGACCCTCTGCACCGGCTCATGGTGCGGAGGCGCTCCCTCTGCGTCCCAGAGCTTCCAGCAAGCAAGACAACAAATTAAATAGCAAGCTGGACAGAAAAATAGCAAACCAAAGAAATACAAGCTGGAACTTAGCTTCTGATGGGAAGACAGGTCACAAGAACGATCCAGGAGTGAACTAGACCAATACTGGAACATTGACAGGTGGCCTGGAGCAGAGATCTAAGTGGAGTTAAATAGAGCAGCCAGCTAACGAATTAACCTCGTCACCTGTGAAACTCAGAAATACCCACCAGAGGAAGTCCATGGACAGAACCAGCCGAAGTACCATTCATGACCACAGGAGGGAGCCCGACAACAGAATTCACAACAGAGATCACTACAGCCGGCCTAGGAGCGGGATCACTACAGCCGACCCAGGAGCGGGATCACTACAGCCGGCCCAGGAGCGGGATCACTACAGCCGGCCCAGGAGTGGGATCACTACAGCCGGCCCAGGAGCGAGATCACTACAGCCGGCCCAGGAGCGAGATCACTACAGCGGGCCCAGGATCACTACAGCGGCCCAGGAGCGAGATCACTACAGCCGGCCCAGGAGGAGGATCACTACAGCGGCCCAGGATCACTACAGCCGGCCCAGGAGCAGGATCACTACAGCCGGCCCAGGAGTGAGATCACTACAGCCGGCCCAGGAGCGGGATCACTACAGCCGGCCCAGGAGTGAGATCACTACAGCCAGCCCAGGAGCGGGATCACTACAGCGGCCCAGGAGTGAGATCACTACAGCCGACCCAGGAGCGGGATCACTACAGCCGGCCCACGAGCGAGATCACTACAGCCGGCCCAGGAGCAGGATCACTACAGCGGCCCAGGAGCGGGATCACTACAGCGGGCCCAGGAGTAGGATCACTACAGCGGCCCAGGAGTGAGATCACTACAGCCGGCCCAGGAGCAAGATCACTACAGCCGGCCCAGAAGCGAGATCACTACAGCGGGCCCAGGATCACTACAGCGGCCCAGGAGCGAGATCACTACAGCCAGCCCAGGAGCAGGATCACTACACTTGTTGTGAATTCTGTTATCGAACTCCCTCCTGTGGTCATGAATGGTACTTCGGCGAGTTCTGTCCATGGACTCCCTCTGGTGGCTGTGAGTGGAGCTGCTGCTTCTGAGGTTCCTTCCACAGGTGACTTAGGTTATTCTTTGGCTGGCTGCTCTATTTAACTCCACTCATATCGTTACTCCATGCCAGCTGTCAATGTTCTTGTACTGGTTCAGTTCGCTCCTGGATCTTTCTGGTGACCTGTCTACTCCAGCAGAAGCTAAGTCCCTGCTAGTTAATTATTTGCTTATTGTTTTCTTGTCCAGCTTGCTATCATGATTTTGCCTTGCTAGCTGGAAGCTCTGGGATGCAGAGTGGCACCTCCGCACCGTGAGTCGGTGCGGAGGTCTTTTTGCACACTCTGCGTGGTCTTTTGTAGTTTTTTGTGCTGACCGCAAAGTTACCTTTCCTATCCTCTGTCTGTTTAGTAAGTCTGGCCTCCCTTTGCTGAAACCTATTTCATTTCTGTGTTTGTGACTTTCATCTTTACTCACAGTCAATATATGTGGGGGGCTGCCTTTTCCTTTGGGGAATTTCTCTGAGGCAAGGTAGGCTTTATTTTCTATCTTTAGGGCTAGTTAGCTCTTAGGCTGTGAAGAGGCGTCTAGGCAGAGTTAGGTAGCTCCACGGCTATTTTTAGTGTGTGTGATAGGATTAGGGATTGCGGTCAGCAGAGCTCCCACTTCCCAGAGCTTGTCCTGTGTTAGTTTAACCATCAGGTCGTTCCGGGTGCTCCTAACCACCAGGTCCATAACAGTACTTATGGCCCAAAGTGTTGATGCATCTCAATAGAGGGATAAGAGAAGTTCTGAGACCATTTTTTTTTTCTCTGCAGTGTGTTTTGTCTTTCTTTTCCCCTTAACCTCTGGGTGGTTCAGGACACAGGTGTAGATATGGACATTCAAGGTCTGTCCTCTTGTGTGGATCATCTCACTGCAAGGGTACAAAACATTCAAGATGTTGTGGTTCAGAATCCGATGTCAGAGCCTAGGATTCCAATTACTGATTTGTTTTCTGGGGATAGATCTAAGTTCCTGAATTTCAAGAATAATTGTAAACCGTTTCTTGCTTTGAAACCCCGCTTTTCTGGTGACCCCGTTCAACAAGTAAAAATCATTATTTCTTTGTTACGTGACGACCCTCAAGACTGGGCATTTTCCCTTGCACCAGGAGATCCTGCATTGCGTGATGTAGATGCGATTTTTCTGGCGCTTGGATTGCTTTATGATGAACCAAATTCAGTGGATCAGGCAGAGAAAATCTTGCTAGCTTTGTGTCAGGGTCAGGATGAAGCGGAGGTATATTGTCAGAAGTTTAGAAAGTTGTCTGTGCTTACTCAGTGGAATGAGTGTGCCCTGGCGGTAATTTTTAGAAAGGGTCTTTCTGAAGCCCTTAAGGATGTCATGGTGGGATTTCCCATGCCTGCTGGTCTGAATGAGTCTATGTCCTTGGCCATTCAGATCGATCGGCGCTTGCGTGAGCGCAAAGCTGTGCACCATTTGGCGGTATTCTCTGAGCATAGGCCTGAGCCTATGCAATGTGATAGGACTTTGACCAGAGCTGAACGGCAAGAACACAGACGTCGGAATGGGCTGTGTTTTTACTGTGGTGATTCAACTCATGCTATCTCCGATTGTCCTAAGCGCACTAAGCGGTTCGCTAGGTCTGTCACCATTGGTACGGTACAGTCTAAATTTCTTTTGTCCGTTACTCTGATTTGCTCTTTGTCATCCTATTCTGTTATGGCATTTGTGGATTCAGGCGCTGCCCTGAGGCTGGTTTCACACTTGCGTTTCAAAACGCAGCATTTTAAACGCAAACGCATTTGGTGCAAAAACGCGTTTAAACGCGTCTTTTCCTGCGTTTGCGTTTTTGAAACGCATGATGAGAAGTGTGTGACAGCTGCCAATCATCAAAATCAACTAGAAAAGCCACCATAAACATAAATACTTAGGGTTAGGATCCCTAGTAACCCTAGGGATCCTAACCCTAACCCAAACTCTAATCCTAGGGATCCTAACCCTAACACAAACCCTAACAATAGGGATCCTTACCCTAACCCTAACACAAACCCTAACCCTAGGGATCCTAACCCTAACCCTAACACAAACCCTAACCCTAGGGATCCTAACCCTAACCCAAACTCTAACCCTAACCATAACACAAACCCTAACCCTAGGGATCCAAACCCTAACCCTAGGGATCCTAACCCTAACACAAACTCTAACCCTAACCCTAACACAAACCCTAACCCTAGGGATCCTAACCCTAACACAAACCCTAGAGATCCTAACCCTAACTCTAACACAAACCCTAACCCTAGGGATCCTAACCCTAACCCTAACACAAACCCTAGAGATCCTAACCCTAACTCTAACACAAACCCTAACCCTAGGGATCCTAACCCTAACACAAACTCTAACCCTAACCCTAACACAAACCCTAACCCTAGGGATTCTAACCCTAACACAAACCCTAACCCTAGGGATCCTAACCCTAACACAAACCCTAACCCTAGGGATCCTAACCCTAACCCAAACTCTAACCCTAACCATAACACAAACCCTAACCCTAGGGATCCAAACCCTAACCCTAGGGATCCTAACCCTAACACAAACTCTAACCCTAACCCTAACACAAACCCTAACCCTAGGGATCCTAACCCTAACACAAACCCTAGAGATCCTAACCCTAACTCTAACACAAACCCTAACCCTAGGGATCCTAACCCTAACCCTAACACAAACTCTAACCCTAGGGATCCTAACCCTAACCCTAGGGATCCTAACCCTAACACAAACTCTAACCCTAACCCTAACACAAACCCTAACCCTAGGGATCATAACCCTAACACAAACCCTAGAGATCCTAACCCTAACTCTAACACAAACCCTAACCCTAGGGATCCTAACCCTAACACAATCTAGAGATCCTAACCCTAACTCTAACACAAACCCTAACCCTAGGGATCCTAACCCTAACCCTAATACAAACCCTAGAGATCCTAACCCTAACTCTAACACAAACCCTAACCCTAGGGATCCTAACCCTAACCCTAACACAAACTCTAACCCTAACCCTAACACAAACCCTAACCCTAGGGATTCTAACCCTAACACAAACCCTAACCCTAGAGATCCTAACTCTAACCCTAACACAAACCCTAACCCTAGGGATCCTAACCCTAACACAAACTCTAACCATAACCCTAACACAAACCCTAACCCTAGGGATCCTAACCCTAACCCTAACACAAACCCTAACCCTAGGGATCCTAACCCTAACCCAAACCCTAACCCTAGGGATCCTAACACTAACCCTAACACAAACTCTAACCCTAACACAAACCCTAACCCAAACTCTAACCCTAACCCTAGGGATCCTAAACCTAACACAAACCCTAACCCGAACCCTAGGGTTCCTAACCCTAACACAAACCCTAACCCTAGAGATCCTAACCCTAACACAAACTCTAACCATAACCCTAACCCTAACACAAACCCTAACCCTAGAGATCCTAACCCTAACCCTAACACAAACTCTAACCCTAACCCCAACACAAACCCTAACCCTAGGGATCCTAACTCTAACCCTAACACAAACTCCAACCCTAACACAAACCCTAACCCTAGGGATCCTAACCCTAACCCTAACACAAACCCTAACCCTAACACAAACTCTAACCCTAACCCTAAAACACAGACTCTAACCCTAGGGATCCTAACCCTAACACAAACACTAACTCTAACCGTAACCCTAACCCTAAGGGATCCTAACCCTAACGATCCTAACCCTAACACAAACCCTAGAGATCCTAACCCTAACACAAACCCTAACCCTAGGGATCCTAACCCTAACCCTAGCACAAACTCTAACCCTAACACAAACCCTAACCCTAGGGATCCTAACCCTAACCCTAACACAAACCCTAACCCTAGGGATCCTAACCCTAACACAAACCCTAACCCTAGAGATCCTAACCCTAACACAAACCCTAACCCTAGGGATCCTAACACTAACCCTAACACAAACTCTAACCCTAACACAAACCCTAACCCTAACCCAAACTCTAACCCTAACCCTAGGGATCCTAACCGTAACACAAACCCTAACCCTAGAGATCCTAACCCTAACACAAACTCTAACCCTAACACTAAAACAAACCTTAACCCTAGGGATCCTAACCCTAACACAAACTCTAACCCTAACACAAACCCTAACCCTAACCCTAGGGATCCTAACACTAACACAAACTCTAACCCTAACCCTAACACAAACCCTAACCCTAACCCTAGGGATCCTAAACCTAACACAAACCCTAACCCGAACCCTAGGGATCCTAACCCTAACACAAACCCTAACCCTAGAGATCCTAACCCTAACACAAACTCTAACCCTAACCCTAACACAAACCCTAACCCTAGAGATCCTAACCCTAACCCTAACACAAACTCTAACCTTAACCCTAACACAAACCCTAACCCTAGGGATCCTAACCCTAACACAAACTCTAACCCTAACCCTAACACAAACCCTATCCCTAACCCTAGGGATCCTAACCCTAACACAAACTCTAACCCTAACCCTAACACAAACCCTAACCCTAACCCTAGGGATCCTAACCCTAACCCTAACACAAACCCTAAAACAGACTCTAACCCTAGGGATCCTAACCCTAACACAAACCCTAACTCTAACCGTAACCCTAACCCTAAGGGATCCTAACCCTAACCCTGAGGGTTAGGGTTAGGATCCCTAGGGTTAGGGTTAGGATCCCTAGGGTTAGGGTTAAGGCTAGGGTTAGGGTTTGTGTTAGGGTTTGTGTTAGGGTTTGTGTTAGGGTTTGTGTTTTAGGGTTAGGGTTTGTGTTAGGGTTAGGATCCCTAGGGTTAAGGTTAGGGTTAGTGTCATGAAATGGTAATTCAGAACCACAATGGATGTTGAAGTTCAGAGCACAAATAGTGACCTGACAATAACCAAAAACATAGGACGAGCTCTGAGACGTGGGAACTCTGCTGACCGCAATCCCTATACTATCGTACCACAACTAAAGGCGGCCGTGGATTGCGCCTAACGCTACCTATGCAACTCGGCACAGCCTGAGAAACTAGCTAGGTCTAAGAGGAAAACAAGCCTAACTTGCCTCAAAGAAATTCCCCACAGGAAAAGGCAGCCCCCACATATAATGACTGTGAGTGAGATGAAATAACAAACGTAGAGATGAAACAGATTTAGCAAAGTGAGGCCCGACTTTCTGAATAGACCGAAGATAGAAAAGGTAACTTTGCGGTCAACACAAAACCCTACTAACAACCACGCAGAGGGGGCAAAAAGACCCTCCGTACCGAACTAACGGCACGGAGGTACACCCTCTGCGTCTCAGAGCTTCCAGCAAGCAACAAAAACAAAAGAGCACGCTGGACAGAAAAAACAGCAAACCAAAAAAATAACACAGCACAACTTAGCTTATGCAGAGCAGCAGGCCACAGGAACGATCCAGGAGGAAGCTACACCCACACTAGAACATTGACAAGAGGCCAGGATCAAAGCACCAGGTGGAGCTAAATAGGAAACGTCTAACGACATCACCACATCACCTGAGGAAGGAGTCTCAGAAGCCGCAGTACCACTACCTTCCACCAACGGAAGCTCACAGAGAGAACCAGCCGAAATACCACTTGTGGCCACAGGAGGAAGCTCTGCCACAGAATTCACAACAGTACCCCCCCCCTTGAGGAGGGGTCACCGAACCCTCACCAGAGCTCCCAGGACGACCAGGATGAGCCATATGAAAGGCACGAACCAGATCGGGAGCATGGACATCAGAGGAAAAGACCCAGGAATTATCATCTTCCTGAGCATAACCCTTCCACTTAACCAGATACTGGAGTTTCCGCCTTGAAACCCGAGAATCCAAAATCTTCTCCACAATATACTCCAACTCCCCCTCCACCAAAACCGGGGCAGGAGGATCAACCGATGGAACCATAGGTGCCACGTATCTCCGCAACAATGACCTATGGAACACGTTATGGATGGAAAAAGATTCAGGAAGGGTCAAACGAAAAGACACAGGATTAAGAACCTCAGAAATCCTATACGGACCAATGAAACGAGGCTTAAATTTAGGAGAGGAAACCTTCATAGGAATATGATGAGATGACAACCAAAGCAAATCCCCATCACGAAGTCGGGGACCCACACAGCGTCTGCGATTAGCGAAACGTTGAGCCCTCTCCTGGGACAAGGTCAAATTGTCCACTACATGAGTCCAAATCTGCTGCAACCTGTCCACCACAGTATCCACACCAGGACAGTCCGAAGACTCAACCTGCCCAGACGAGAACCGAGGATGGAACCCAGAGTTGCAGAAGAACGGCGAAACCAAGGTAGCCGAACTGGCCCGATTATTAAGGGCGAACTCAGCCAAAGGCAAAAAAGACACCCAGTCATCCTGATCAGCAGAAACAAACCATCTCAGATATGTCTCCAAGGTCTGATTGGTTCGTTCGGTCTGGCCATTAGTCTGAGGATGGAAAGCCGAGGAAAAAGACAAGTCAATGCCCATCCTAGCACAAAAGGCTCTCCAAAACCTCGAAACAAACTGGGAACCTCTGTCAGAAACGATATTCTCTGGAATGCCATGCAAACGAACCACATGCTGGAAGAACAATGGGACCAAATCAGAGGAGGAAGGCAACTTAGGCAAGGGTACCAAATGGACCATCTTAGAGAAGCGATCACATACAACCCAAATGACTGACATTTTTTGAGAGACGGGAAGATCAGAAATAAAATCCATCAAGATATGTGTCCAAGGGCTCTTCGGGACCGGCAAGGGCAAAAGCAACCCACTGGCACGAGAACAGCAGGGCTTAGCCCGAGCACAAGTCCCACAGGACTGCACAAAAGAACGCACATCCCGCGACAGCGATGGCCACAAAAGGATCTAGCCACTAACTCTCTGGTACCAAAGATTCCAGGATGACCAGCCAACACCGAACAATGAACCTCAGAGATAACTTTATTCGTCCACCTATCAGGGACAAACAGTTTCTCCACTGGGCAACGATCAGGTTTATTAGCCTGAAATTTCTGCAGCACCTGCCGCAAATCAGGGGAGATGGCAGACACAATTACTCCCTCTTTGAGAACACCCTCCGGCTCAGATAAACCCGGAGAGTCGGGCACAAAACTCCTAGACAGGGCATCCGCCTTCACATTTTTAGAGCCCGGAAGGTATGAAACCACAAAGTTAAAACGAGAGAAAAACAACGACCAACGAGCCTGTCTAGGATTCAATCGTTTGGCAGACTCGAGATAAGTCAGATTCTTGTGATCAGTCAAGACCACCACGCGATGCTTAGCTCCTTCAAGCCAATGACGCCACTCCTCGAATGCCCACTTCATGGCCAGCAACTCTCGATTGCCAACATCATAATTTCGCTCAGCAGGCGAAAACTTCCTGGAAAAGAAGGCGCATGGTTTCATCACCGAGCAATCAGAACTTCTCTGCGACAAAACAGCCCCCGCTCCAATTTCAGAAGCATCAACCTCGACCTGGAACAGAAGCGAGACATCTGGCTGACACAACACAGGGGCAGAAGAAAAACGACGCTTCAACTCTTGAAAAGCTTCCACGGCAGCAGAAGGCCAATTGACCACATCAGCACCCTTCTTGGTCAAATCGGTCAATGGTTTAGCAATACTAGAAAAGTTGCAGATGAAGCGACGATAAAAATTAGCAAAGCCCAGGAACTTTTGCAGACTCTTCAGAGATGTCGGCTGAGTCCAATCATGGATGGCCTGGACTTTAACAGGGTCCATCTCGATAGTAGAAGGGGAAAAAATGAACCCCAAAAATGAGACCTTCTGGACACCGAAGAGACACTTTGATCCCTTCACAAACAAAGAATTAGCACGCAGGACCTGGAACACCATTCTGACCTGCTTCACATGAGACTCCCAATCATCCGAGAAGACCAAAATATCATCCAAGTATACAATCAGGAATTTATCCAGGTACTCTCGGAAGATGTCATGCATAAAGGACTGAAACACTGATGGAGCATTGGCAAGTCCGAATGGCATGACTAGGTACTCAAAATGACCCTCGGGCGTATTAAATGCAGTTTTCCATTCATCGCCTCGCTTAATACGCACAAGATTATACGCACCACGGAGATCTATCTTGGTAAACCAACTAGCCCCCTTAATCCGAGCAAATAAATCAGATAACAATGGCAAGGGGTACTGAAATTTAACCGTGATGTTATTGAGAAGGCGATATCTATACAAGGTCTTAGTGAACCATCCTTCTTGGCTACAAAAAAGAACCCTGCTCCCAATGGCGACGATGACGGGCGAATATGCCCCTTCTCCAAAGACTCCTTCACATAACTCCGCATAGCGGCGTGCTCAGGCACAGATAAATTAAACAGTCGACCTTTGGGAATTTACTACCAGGAATCAAATCGATAGCACAATCACAATCCCTATGCGGATGTAGGGCATCGGACTTGGGCTCTTCAAATACATCCCGGTAATCAGACAAGAACTCAGGAACCTCAGAAGGGGTGGATGATGAAATATTCAGAAATGGGACATCACCATGTATCCCCTGACAACCCCAGCTGGACACAGACATGGATTTCCAATCCAAAACAGGATTATGGACTTGTAGCCATGGCAACCCCAACACGACCACATCATGCAGATTATGCAGCACCAGGAAGCGAATAACCTCCTGATGTGCAGGAGCCATGCACATGGTCAACTGGGTCCAGTACTGAGGCTTATTCTTGGCCAAAGGCGTAGCATCAATTCCTCTCATTGGAATAGGACACTGCAAGGGCTCCAAGACAAACCCACAACGTCTAGCATACTCCAAGTCCATCAAATTCAGGGCAGCGCCTGAGTCCACAAATGACATGACAGAATATGATGACAAAGAGCAGATCAAGGTAACAGACAGAAGAAATTTTGACTGTACCATACCAATGGTGGCAGACCTAGCGAACCGCCTAGTGCGTTTAGGACAATCAGTGATAGCATGAGTGGAATCACCACAGTAGAAACACAGCCCATTCTGACGTCTGTGTTCTTGCCGTTCCACTCTAGTCAAAGTCCTATCGCACTGCATAGGCTCAGGTTTAAGCTCAGGTAATACCGCCAAATGGTGCACAGATTTACGCTCGCGCAAGCGTCGACCGATCTGAATAGCCAAAGACATAGACTCATTCAGACCAGCAGGCATGGGAAATCCCACCATGACATCCTTAAGGGCTTCAGAGAGACCCTTCCTGAAAATCGCTGCAAGCGCACCTTCATTCCATTGAGTGAGTACGGACCACTTTCTAAATTTCTGACAAAATACTTCTATTTCATCCTGACCCTGGCACAGAGCCAGCAAATTCTTCTCTGCCTGATCCACAGAATTAGGCTCATCATACAGCAATCCGAGCGCCAGGAAAAATGCATCGATATTACTTAATGCAGGATCTCCTGGCGCAAGGGAAAATGCCCAGTCCTGAGGATCGCCCCGCAAAAAAGAAATAATGATCCTAACTTGTTGAACAGGATCACCAGAAGAATGAGGTTTCAAAGCCAGAAAAAGTTTACAATTATTTTTGAAACTCAGAAATTTATTTCTATCTCCAAAAAACAAATCAGGAATAGGAATTCTCGGTTCTAACATAGAATTCTGAACCACAAAGTCTTGAATACCTTGTACCCTTGCCGTGAGCTGATCTACACATGAAGACAGACCTTTAATGTCCATTGCAACAGCTGTGTCCTGAACCACCCAAATGTCTAGGGGAAAAAAAAGACTGAACACAGAGCAGAGAAAAAAAAAATGGTCTCAGAACTTCTTTTTTCCCTCTATTGAGAATCATTAGTAGATTGGCCTCTTGTACTGTCATGAAATGGTAATTCAGAACCACAATGGATGTTGAAGTTCAGAGCACAAATAGTGACCTGACAATAACCAAAAACATAGGACGAGCTCTGAGACGTGGGAACTCTGCTGACCGCAATCCCTATACTATCGTACCACAACTAAAGGCGGCCGTGGATTGCGCCTAACGCTACCTATGCAACTCGGCATAGCCTGAGAAACTAGCTAGGCCTAAGAGGAAAACAAGCCTAACTTGCCTCAAAGAAATTCCCCACAGGAAAAGGCAGCCCCCACATATAATGACTGTGAGTGAGATGAAATGACAAACGTAGAGATGAAACAGATTTAGCAAAGTGAGGCCTGACTTTCTGAATAGACCGAAGATAGAAAAGGTAACTTTGCGGTCAACACAAAACCCTACTAACAACCACGCAGAGGGGGCAAAAAGTCCCTCCGTACCGAACTAACGGCACGGAGGTACACCCTCTGCGTCTCAGAGCTTCCAGCAAGCAACAAAAACAAAAGAGCACGCTGGACAGAAAAAACAGCAAACCAAAAAATAACACAGCACAACTTAGCTTATGCAGAGCAGCAGGCCACAGGAACGATCCAGGAGGAAGCTAGACCCACACTAGAACATTGACAAGAGGCTAGGATCAAAGCACCAGGTGGAGCTAAATAGGAAACGTCTAACGACATCACCACATCACCTGAGGAAGGAGGCTCAGAAGCCGCAGTACCACTACCTTCCACCAACGGAAGCTCACAGAGAGAACCAGCCGAAATACCACTTGTGGCCACAGGAGGAAGCTCTGCCACAGAATTCACAACAGGTTAGAGTTTGTGTTACAGTTTGTTAGAGTTTGTGTTAGAGTTTGTGTTTTAGGGTTAGGGTTAGTGTTAGGATCCCTAGGGTTAGGGTTAGGGCTAGGGTTTGTGTTAGGGTTAGGATCCCTAGGGTTAGGGTTAGGGTTTGTGTTAGAGTTTGTGTTAGGGTATGTTCACACGTTCCTGATTTCCGGACACCGGGACGCCGGGTAAGTATAAGGGGGGGGAGATTAGGGCACGGGGGGGGCATCGGAGCACTGTGGGGGGGGGGGCATCGGAGCACGGGGGGGGGGCATCGGAGCACGGGGGGGCGGGATCGGAGCACGGGGGGGCAGCCACACTCCGCCCACGCACTTCCGCCCGCTCCCCTGCACTTCCTGCTGCAGCGGTTCTGCACATCAAACCGCAGTAAAACCCGCAGATATATTTTTGATCTGCGGGTTTTACTGCGGTTTTGACCTCACAATGGAGGTCTATGGGTGCAGAACCGCTGCGGTTCAGGAAAAAGAAGTGACATGCTCCTTCTTTTTTCCCGGAGCTATTCAGCGCGACTTTTTTTTTTTAATTTCCGCATCATGTGCACAGTGGGTCCTGTTTTCCATAGGGTACAGTGTACTGTACCCTGCATGGAAAACAGCTGCGGAACCGCAGCGGCAAAACCGCTGCGGTTCCGCAGTAAAAAACGCACTGTGTGAACATGGCCTAAGAGTTTGTGTTAGAGTTTGTGTTAGAGTTTGTGTTAGAGTTTGTGTTACAGTTTGTGTTACAGTTTGTGTTTTAGGGTTAGGGTTAGAGTTTGTGTTAGGGTTAGGATCCCTAGGGTTAGGGTTTGCGTTAGAGTTTGTGTTAGAGTTTTTGTTACAGTTTGTGTTTTAGGGTTAGGGTTTGTGTTAGGGTTAGGATCCCTAGGGTTAGGGTTAGAGTTTGTGTTACAGTTTGTGTTACAGTTTGTGTTACAGTTTGTGTTTTAGGGTTAGCTTATAAGTGTGTATTCTTGTGTTTTTCTATAAAAACGCATGCAAACGCATGTGCTTAAAAACGCATGCGTTTACATAGACATCAATGGGTTTTTTTACCGCGAAAAACGCATGCGTATTTTTCGCGGCAAAAAAACGCCGCTAAAATTATTACATGTTGCATTTCTGCAACAAAACGCATGCAGTGAAAAAACGCATGCGTTGCAAAAACGCGTCAAAACGCATGCAAAAAAACGCATGCGTTTTTAATGTTAAGTATAGGGGAAAAAAACGCATGCGTTTTTAATGTTAAGTATAGGGGGAAAAAACGCATGCGTTTTTTTGCGTTTTTTACCGCAAAAACGCAAAAAAAAAAAACGCAAATGTGAAACCACCCTGAATTTAAGGGACTTGGAGTTTGCTAGGCGCTGTGGTTTTTTCTTGGAGCCCTTGCAGTATCCTATTCCATTGAGAGGAATTGATGCTACGCCTTTGGCCAAGAATAAGCCTCAGTACTGGACTCAATTGACCATGTGCATGGCTCCTGCACATCAAGAGGATATTCGCTTTTTGGTGTTGCATAATCTGCATGATGTGGTCGTTTTGGGGTTGCGATGGCTACAGGTCCATAATCCAGTATTGGATTGGAAATCTATGTCTGTGTCCAGCTGGGGTTGTCAAGGGGTACATGGTGATGTTCCATTGCTGTCAATTTCGCCTTCCGCTCCTTCTGAAGTCCCTGAGTTTTTGTCGGATTACCGGGATGTATTTGATGAGCCCAAGTCCAGTGCCCTACCTCCTCATAGGGATTGCAATTGTGCAATTAATTTGATTCCTGGTAGTAAGTTTCCTAAGGGCCGATTGTTCAATTTATCTGTGCCAGAACACGCCGCTATGCGGAGTTATATAAAGGAATCCTTGGAGAAAGGTCATATTCGCCCGTCGTCATCACCGTTAGGAGCAGGGTTCTTTTTTGTGGCCAAGAAGGATGGTTCTTTGAGACCTTGTATTGATTACCGCCTTCTTAATAAGATCACAGTTAAATTTCAGTACCCCTTGCCGCTGCGGTCTGATTTGTTTGCTCAAATTAAGGGGGCTAGTTGGTTCACCAAGATAGATCTTCGAGGGGCGTATAATCTTGTGCGTATTAAACAGGGCGATGAATGGAAAACAGCATTTAATACGCCCGAGGGCCATTTTGAGTACCTGGTTATGCCATTCGGGCTTTCCAATGCTCCATCAGTGTTTCAGTCCTTTATGCATGACATCTTCCGAGAGTACCTGAATAAATTCCTGATTGTATACTTGGATGATATTTTGGTCTTTTCGGATGATTGGGAGTCTCATGTGAAGCAGGTCAGAATGGTGTTCCAGGTCCTTCGTGCGAATTCCTTGTTTGTGAAGGGGTCAAAGTGTCTCTTTGGAGTTCAGAGGGTTTCATTTTTGGGTTTCATTTTTTCCCCTTCTACTATCGAGATGGACCCTGTTAAAGCTCAGGCCATTTATGATTGGACTCAGCCGACATCTGTGAAGAGTCTGCAGAAGTTCCTGGGCTTTGCTAATTTTTATCGTTGCTTCATCGCTAATTTTTCTAGTGTTGCTAAACCGTTGACTGATTTGACCAAGAAGGGTGCTGATGTGGTCAATTGGTCTTCTGCTGCTGTGGAAGCTTTTCAAGAGTTAAAGCGTCGTTTTTCTTCTGCCCCTGTGTTGTGTCAACCAGATGTTTCGCTTCCGTTCCAGGTCGAGGTTGATGCTTCTGAAATTGGAGCGGGGGCTGTTTTGTCGCAAAGAGGTTCTGATTGCTCGGTGATGAAGCCATGCGCCTTCTTTTCCAGGAAGTTTTCGCCTGCTGAGCGAAATTATGATGTTGGCAATCGAGAGTTGCTGGCCATGAAGTGGGCATTCGAGGAGTGGCGTCATTGGCTTGAAGGAGCTAAGCATCGCATGGTGGTCTTGACTGATCACAAGAACTTGACTTATCTCGAGTCTGCCAAACGGTTGAATCCTAGACAGGCTCGTTGGTCACTGTTTTTCTCCCGTTTTGACTTTGTGGTTTCGTACCTTCCGGGCTCTAAAAATGTGAAGGCGGATGCCCTGTCTAGGAGTTTTGTGCCCGACTCTCCGGGTTTGTCTGAGCCGGCGGGTATTCTCAAAGAGGGAGTAATTTTGTCTGCCATCTCCCCTGATTTGCGGCGGGTGCTGCAAAAATTTCAGGCTAATAAACCTGATCGTTGCCCAGCAGAGAAACTGTTTGTCCCTGATAGGTGGACGAATAAAGTTATCTCTGAGGTTCATTGTTCGGTGTTGGCTGGTCATCCTGGAATCTTTGGTACCAGAGATTTAGTGGCTAGATCCTTTTGGTGGCCGTCTCTGTCGCGGGATGTGCGTTCTTTTGTGCAGTCCTGTGGGATTTGTGCTCGGGCTAAGCCCTGCTGTTCTCGTGCCAGTGGGTTGCTTTTGCCCTTGCCGGTCCCGAAGAGGCCTTGGACACATATCTCTATGGATTTTATTTCGGATCTCCCCGTCTCTCAAAAAATGTTGGTCATTTGGGTGGTTTGTGATCGCTTCTCTAAGATGATCCATTTGGTATCCTTGTCTAAATTACCTTCCTCCTCTGATTTGGTGCCATTGTTCTTCCAGCATGTGGTTCGTTTACATGGCATTCCAGAGAACATCGTTTCTGACAGAGGTTCCCAGTTTTTTTCGAGGTTTTGGCGAGCCTTTTGTGCTAGGATGGGCATTGATTTGTCTTTTTCCTCGGCTTTCCATCCGCAGACAAATGGCCAGACCAAACGAACCAATCAATCAGACCTTGGAAACATATCTGAGATGCTTTGTTTCTGCTGATCAGGATGATTGGGTGTCCTTCTTGCCTTTGGCTGAGTTCGCCCTTAATAATCGGGCAAGCTCGGCTACCTTGGTTTCGCCGTTTTTCTGCAATTCTGGGTTCCATCCTCGTTTCTCTTCAGGGCAGGTTGAGTCTTCGGACTGTCCTGGTGTGGATACTGTGGTGGACAGGTTACAGCATATTTGGACTCATGTAGTGGACAATTTGACCTTGTCCCAGGAGAAGGCTCAACGTTTTGCTAATCGCAGACGCTGTGTGGGTCCCCGACTTCGTGTTGGGGATTTGGTTTGGTTGTCATCTCGTCATATTCCTATGAAGGTTTCCTCTCCTAAGTTTAAGCCTCGTTTCATTGGTCCGTATAGGATTTCTGAGGTTCTTAATCCTGTGTCTTTTCGTTTGACCCTTCCAGATTCTTTTTCCATCCATAACGTATTCCATAGGTCATTGTTGCGGAGATACGTGGCACCTATGGTTCCATCTGTTGATCCTCCTGCCCCGGTTTTGGTGGAGGGGGAGTTGGAGTATATTGTGGAGAAGATTTTGGATTCTCGTGTTTCGAGACGAAAACTCCAGTATCTGGTTAAGTGGAAGGGTTATGGTCAGGAAGATAATTCCTGGGTCTTTGCCTCTGATGTCCATGCTGCCGATCTTGTTCGTGCCTTTCATATGGCTCATCCTGGTCGGCCTGGGGGCTCTGGTGAGGGTTCGGTGACCCCTCCTCAAGGGGGGTGTACTGTTGTGAATTCTGTGGCAGAGCTCCCTCCTGTGGTCACAAATGGTACTTCGGCTGATTCTGTCTATGAGCTTCCGTTGGTGGATGTCAGTGGTACTGCGGCTTCTGAGTTTCCTTCCTCAGGTGTGTGGTGAAGTCGTTAGGTGCTGCTCTATTTAACTCCACCTAGTGCTTTGCTCCTGGCCTCCAGTCAATGTTCTAGTATTGGTCCTTGCTTCCTCCTGGATCGTTCCTGTGGCCTGTCTGCTCTGTATAAGCTAAGTTTTGCTTGTGTTATTTTTGTTTGCTATTTTTTCTGTCCAGCTTGCATTATTGGTTTTTCTTGCTTGCTGGAAGCTCTGGGACGCAGAGGGAGCACCTCCATATCGTTAGTCGGTGCAGAGGGTCTTTTTGCCCCTCTGCGTGGTTGTTTGTAGGGTTTTGTGTTGACCGCAAAGCAATCTTTCCTATCCTCGGTCTGTTCAGTAAGTCGGGCCTCACTTTGCTAAATCTATTTCATCTCTGCGTTTGTATTTTCATCTCAACTCACAGTCATTATATGTGGGGGGCTGCCTTTTCCTTTGGGGTATCTCTCTGAGGCAAGATAGGCTTATTTTTCTATCTTCAGGGCTAGCTAGTTTCTCAGGCTGTGCTCGAGGCGCATAGGTCTGGTCAGGAGCGCTCCACGGCTACCTCTAGTGTGGTTGGATAGGATTAGGGATTGCAGTCAGCAGAGTTCCCACGCCTCAGAGCTCGTCCTATGTTTTTTGGTAATTGTCAGGTCACTTTGTGTGCTCTGAACTTCAATGTCCATTGTGGTTCTGAATTACCTGTTCATAACAGAGAAGGAAGCCGAATATCAGGCCCAGCGTCAGGCCTATGACCGGAAAGATCGGGTGGTCAAGGCCAAGGCCCGCAAGGACCGCAGCACGAACCCTGGCCCGCGGAAGGAGGGCCAAGTGGTAGCCTTTCGACTTCGTGGAGGCTGGGGCTTCATTAAAGAACCGGGGCTATATGCAGAGGTGTTCGTTAACCGCAGGGATGTGGAGTCGCACCTCCTGGAGGGACATCCGGATCGGGACCTCTACCCGAGGGACATTGTCACATATACCAGACATTTTGGGGAAAAGGGTTGGTTCGCGTTGGATGTGCACAAAAGGAAAGATCCGGTAGCGCACCAGGCCAAGGCTTCAGCACAGCCATTCCCCGTAGCAAAGGCGCCCCCTTGTGACCGGTCTACCATTACTACTGAGACTACGGTGGTTACTCCGACGTGCACCATTGTCAAGACCACAACCTGCACCATTGCTACCAGCGTGGTGGCCGAAGGGTTGGCCTCAGTGATGGCTAGTACCCCGGGCGACTTGGGCTCCAGAACTGTAGCCACCCAGACTCCGGCCTGGACCGAAGGGGCCCCTGGAGCCACACCTGGTAGCCGCAGGTATCCGGGCGGATGGCCCCGCCCACTGCTGCTGGTGGAGCTGCAACTGCCAGAGTCAAAATAAACCTCAGAGACCTGAAACTGTAAATAGTTAATCGTTTGTCTTCCTGCTGATTTGCTGCTAGTACCCGTCTAGGGTTAAACCTCTCAGGGATCCCCTTGTTTACCCGGGATCCCTATTGTTTTATTTTGCACAAGTTCATCACTGTTTAACAGACTGCCCAATCATGGACGGTGAATGATTCACAAACTGCTTTGTAAATAGTTCACACCTTCTTAAAGGTGCCCTCTACTGGTTTTACACAGAAAGAAGACTTTGTGAAGAGACTGTTTTTGAATACAGCGCAGAAGTTCTTGCTTTCTAATGGACTTGCAGAGAGAGAGAATCTGTACTACCTCAAAGAGACTTGGTTCCCTCTTAAAGGGAATGTTCACATGTTGCACTCAAGTATAATGTTGCCTTTTAAAAAGTTAAATTGTAATAATGTTGAGACTTAGGAAATGTTAATAATGTTACTAGAGATTGAGGACAGGAAAAGTTGGAAGCCGAATTTTGACACAGTAAACCCATAGGGGTTAGAGAGTCCTCCTAAGAACCATAGATAGAAAAACAATGGCAGTAGGCCCAGACAAGGAGCTAGGCGGTCCTGCATTTGTGTAGTCAGAAAAATAAAGAAAAAGTTAAGTTTGCATTATAGTATTTTATAGTAGGCCTTTAGTGGGTTCAGTCTATACGCCCTTAAAGGAGAAGTTAAATTATTGTTCAGAATTTGCACTTAGTAGAATACCCGGCAGGATACCAGAAGTTATTTATCGTCAGAGTGTTATTTAAAATATTTAACCTTGTTTTTGTTTGCAACGTTCAAGTATCCTCACCTCCCATAAAGGGAAGCATTGTTATATTTATTTGTTCCTTGCATTTCAAAATTTTGCATGTCTTTTGCTAACATGTATTGTTGTTCTTCTTCCCAGTCCAGGAGTACTGGATTTAACCGGGGGGAGTGCAGCGCCCCAGAGACCTGGTCGTTGCAGTGGTGTCGCTCTGCCACTAAGGGGAGGGATGGTACATCCGATGACACTAAAGGAGTTCACCTGACCAGGTATCACCAGCACACATTACACTTCACACTTTGGGCTGAAAGGTGGCAGATGAGGTTTAACAATGATAAATGTAAGGTTATACACATGGGAAGAAGGAATCAATATCACCATTAAACACTGAACGGGAAACCACTGGGTAAATCTGACAGGGAGAAGGACTTGGGGATCCTAGTTAATGATAAACTTACCTGGAGCAGCCAGTGCCAGGCAGCAGCTGCCAAGGCAAACAGGATCATGGGGTGCATTAAAAGAGGTCTGGATACACATGATGCGAGCATTATACTGCCTCTGTACAAATCCCTAGTTAGACCGCACATGGAGTACTGTGTCCAGTTTTGGGCACCAGTGCTCAGGAAGGATATAATGGAACTAGAGAGAGTACAAAGGAGGGCAACAAAATTAATAAAGGGGATGGGAGAACTACAATACCTAGATAGATTAGCGAAATTAGGATTATTTAGTCTAGAAAAAAGACGACTGAGGGGCGATCTAATAACCATGTATAAGTATATAAGGGGACAATACAAATATCTCGCTGAGGATTTGTTTATACCAAGGAAGGTGACGGGCACAAGGGGGCATTCTTTGCGTCTGGAGGAGAAAAGGTTTTTCCACCAACATAGAAGAGGATTCTTTACTGTTAGGGCAGTGAGAATCTGGAATTGCTGCCTGAGGAGGTGGTGATGGCGAACTCAGTCGAGGGGTTCAAGAGAGGCCTGGATGTCTTCCTGGAGCAGAACAATATTGTATCATACAATTATTAGGTTCTGTAGAAGGACGTAAATCTGGGGATTTATTATGATGGAATATAGGCTGAACTGGATGGACAAATGTCTTTTTTCGGCCTTACTAACTATGTTACTATGTTACTCCGGCCACTAGGGGGAGCAAAAGGTTTTATTTATTAGGCCACTCCTCACACTGGTAAAACTAGGGGTTGGATAGGAAGTTAGACAGAAGCTGACTGGGTTTTGTCCAGGCAACATTCCGTGGCAGGGGGTGTTGCGGGGAAGATTCAGAGGGGTCCCTGTCAGGCGTGGGAACCTGGCAGTGACTTAGCGACAAGGACAGATCGTTACAGAGCCGCGCCTGCACTACCTTGCGGCGGCATCTAAAGAAAGGACACGAAGCGAAGGATATTGTGGACAGTGAGAAACGAGATCAAGCACAAATGAGAACCAGTAAAAGTCGTGCCCCGAGAACGGCAACATCCTACTGAGGCGCGAAGCCGGTGACCGGAACACCGAGTAAGTAACTGACTTTATGCCTTACTTCAAATACCGCAGGGCAGTTAATTATAGGTTGGCTGTCTACCATACATCACCTAAGCAGACATAGGGGTCAAGTGTGGAGAGGGGCGTCTCTAGGGTCCCAGAATAGCTCCGAGCCTTCCCGTCAAACGGGTGCGTCCTAGCCATAACACACTTGGGGGATGGAGAGAAAGAACTAGAAAGAACAAGAACAGAAGTTGTGAGGACTATCCCGAATGCTCAGCAGGGAAGAACTACAACACACAGGCGCTAGTGGTAGGCAACGATTTCCTCCTGCAAAGGGAACTCTGGATGTGCCTTCGGACCGGCCGGTCTCAGACAGCCCAGTTGACAGTGCTCTGGATTGAGGATCCCGAAGCCTTCAGTAAAAGGTAAAGAGACTGCAACCCTGTGTCCTCATTATTGACTGCACCTCACACCATCGTCACCTACACTATCGGGAAGCCCTGGGGATATACTTCACCTGTGGGAAGGTATAACATCTAGCTGCCATCACATCACCCCAGCGGACCCCAAGCAGCATCGGTCGGCCTGACCGAATACCACAGGTGGCGTCACAAACTCCTAACAACCTCCATCACCCTTTCATTGGGCGCCCTTTAGCAGGGTCACGGACCGGGTCCAGCCACCGTGACCACCTCAGAACTGAGACAGAGAGGACTGGTACCGAGTAACCCACGGCCCTGCGTCTGGGGGCGCTCCATATCCAGTCCCCTCTTAAATTTAAGAAATGAATCACTCATTACAACATCATTTGGCAGAGAGTTCCATAGTCTCACTGCTCTTACAGTAAAGAACCCGCGTCTGTTATTATGCCTAAACCTTCTTTCCTCCAGACGTAGAGGATGCCCCCTTGTCCCTGGATCCAGATCGCTGCTGTGTGTCAAACACGATATCGCTTTCCAGGACGCTGCAACGTCACGGATCGCTAGTGATATCGTTGTGAAGTTGGTCAGTGTGACGGTACCTTATGTGTGGGGTCCTGTCAGTGGTGAACTGTCTGTATGATCCACTTGGGTTTGTTGCACCTCTGACTATACAAGGCAAGCTTCTGCTAAGGCACCTCTCAGTCTATTAAGGACTGGGAAGAACCACTGCCTGAAAACAGCTAAAATAGAGGTCCTGGAGGGAATCTACAAGTCAAAGGAAAGAGATCCATATATTCTCTGATGCCTCTACCGAAACTATTGAAGCTGTTGTCTATTTGAAGGATATAGACTAACAATGAAGCCCATGTCGGATTTCTACTTGGAAAGACTAAATTGGCTCCCTAACATGAGCTCATACCCGGACTTGAACTTTATGGGGCTGTACTAGTCGTAGAGATCGTAAACTTCATACAGATCGAAGAAGTTATTCACGTGGATGACACAAGATTTCCCACAGACAGAAAAGTTGTTCTGGGCTACATATACAAACAGACAAAATGCTTATATAGTTACATAGTTATTAAGGTTGAAGGAAGACTATAAGTCCATCTAGTTCAACCCATAGCCTAACCTAACATGCCCTAACATGTTGATCCAGAGGAAGGCAAAAAAAAACCATGTGACAAAGAGTTGCACCTTGGGGAAAAAAATTCTTTCCCGACTCCACATACGGCAATCAGACTAGTTCCCTGGATCAACCCCCTATCAAGGAATCTAGTGTATATACCCTGTAACATTATACTTTTCCAGAAAGGCATCCAGTCCCCTCTTAAATTTAAGTAATCAATCACTCATTACAACATCATACGGCAGAGAGTTCCATAGTCTCACTGCTCTTACAGTAAAGAATCCGCGTTTGTTATTATGCTTAAACCTTTTTTCCTCCAGATGTAGAGGATGCCCCCTTGTCCCTGTTTCAGGTCTATGATTAAAAAGATCATCAGAAAGGTCTTTGTACTGTCCCCTCATATATTTATACATTAAAATAAGATCTCCCCTTAGTCTTCGTTTTTCCAAACTAATTAGCCCCAAGTGTAATAATCTATCTTGGTATTGCAGACCCCCCAGTCCTCTAATAACCTTGGTCGCTCTTCTCTGCACCCGCTCCAGTTCAGCTATGTCTTTCTTATACACCGGAGACCAGAACTGTGCACAGTATTCTAAGTGTGGTCGAACTAGTGACTTGTATAGAGGTAAAATTATGTTCTCCTCATGAGCATCTATGCCTCTTTTAATGCATCCCATTATTTTATTTGCCTTTGTAGCAGCTGCCTGACACTGGCCACTGAACATGAGTTTGTCATCCACCCATACTCCCAGGTCTTTTTCATTGATGGTTTTGCCCAGAGTTTTAGAATTAAGCACATAGTTATTCATCTTATTACTTCTACCCAAGTGCATTACCTTACATTTATCCCCATTAAAGCTCATTTGCCATTTATCAGCCCAAGTTTCAAGTTTAAAAAAATCATCCTGTAATATAAAATTTTCCTCCTCAGTATTGATTATCCTGCAGAGTTTAGTGTCATCTGCAAATATTGAAATTCCACTCTGTATGCCCCCTACAAGATCATTAATAAATATGTTAAAAAGAAGAGGGCCAAATACTGACCCCTGTGGTACCCCACTGCTAACCGCTACCCAGTCCGAGTATGCTCCATTAATAACCACCCTTTGTTTCCTATCCCTGAGCCAGCTCTTAATTGTAGCTAGAGGCAGAAAATGCCATCCTTGAAGTCTTGAATCCACGAACTCTGCATTTGGTTTTGAGAAACGTAAGTCTCGGAACAAGCCATTCAGTTCTGGCTGTGTTAGAACATGAGGCTCACCAGACATACATGGCTCAGAGTTTGAATCAGCGTTGTTCCCTGTCTCTGACCCATGGAGTTGCAACATCACATTGTAGAAGTGGAGGGATAACTAAGATAAGCCCCCCTTCACATGTGATAGCCGTCTGTTGGCCTAAAGTCACCCCGATCCGTGACGTAGGGGTGACGGTCACGGTGTGAATCGTGACATTGATGCCTTTGCCCAAAAAGCTCTACTTTTGTCTCATCTGACCAGAGAACATTCTTCCAAAAGGTTTTAGGCTTTTTCAGGTAAGTTTTGGCAAACTCCAGCCTGGCTTTTTTATGTCTCGGGGTAAGAAGTGGGGTCTTCCTGGGTCTCCTACCATACAGTCCCTTTTCATTCAGACGCCGACGGATAGTACGGGTTGACACTGTTGTACCCTCAGACTGCAGGGCAGCTTGAACTTGTTTAGATGTTAGTTGAGGATCTTTATCCAACATCCGCACAATCTTGCGTTGAAATCTCTTGTCAATTTTCCTTTTCCGTCCACATCTAGGGAGGTTAGCCACAGTGACATGGGCTTTACACTTCTTGATGACACTGCTCACGGTAGACACAGGAACATTCAGGTCTTTGGAGATGGACCTGTAGCCTTGAGATTGCTCATGCTTCCTCACAATTTGGTTTCTCAAGTCCTCAGACAGTTCTTTGGTCTTCATTCTTTTCTCCATGCTCAATGTGGTACACACAAGGACACAGGACAGAGGTTGAGTCAACTTTAATCCATGTCAACTGGCTGCAAGTGTGATTCAGTTATTGCCAACACCTGTTAGGTGCCACAGGTAAGTGACAGGTGCTGTTAATTACACAAATTAGAGAAGCATCACATGATTTTTCGAACAGTGCCAATACTTTTGTCCACCCCCTTTTTTATGTTTGGTGTGGAATTATATCCAATTTGGCTTTAGGACAATTCTTTTTGTGTTTTTTCATTGAAGACAAATTAAATGAAGATAATAATACCCAAGAATTTGTGATTGCAATCATTTTAAGGGAGAAACTGAGTATTATCTGACAGAATTGCAGGGGTGTCAGTACTTTTGGCCACAACTGTACATTAGAGTTGTCCACTCTCCCTCCCTATGCTGTTATTAATCTATGTTCTGGTTATAAGGTAATAAATGTCATAAAAAAGTGTTAATAATGAAAAGAGATGTAGTGCAATATGTTGTTATCCATTTTGCTTGGTCCTGTTATTTATTCATTGTATGTTTTGGTAGTGCTGTCAGAAAATCTCAGCAGGCGGTGTGTGAGCAAAGTTGTTGTTTTTTTTTTAATACCAATTCTATCCACAGTTTAGAGGGCGATGATGGAGCCAGTCTAACGATCTAGTTAGGACGACTATGTCAGGGTATAAGGCCATAGACTAAAGCCTCACAGTAAACGATCCCTGAATATCGGGCACATCCATAGCCTTATTACTGCCCCCTGAAACATGACCACAGTCTAGGGAGAGTCATTGAGAAAAATGAGGAAACACGAACTAAAAACATTTAACTGATCAATATCGTAAAACACAAAAGTAAAACTGTGATGTATTTTATATACTAATAATACAATGATGTCGCTATTCCATGGTGTTTCACCATTCAGAGGTTCCAGGTTCAATGTCAGACACTGAGTGTTGGACACAAAAGGTAATAAGTGTTTGCAGAATAAGGTCCGGCCACCGGCCACTATCTGTATAAAGACTGAATTTTATCAGTTAACAGAATACATAGTTACGTTTGATAAATGTGAAAAAAATTTAAGTAAACCTAGAAGTATTTTTATTTTTTATTGTAATTAATAATAATCTTTATTTTTAGATAGTGCTAAATTCCCTATCAGTATGTCTTTGGAATGTGGGAGGAAACCGGAGAACCCGGAGGAAACCCACGCAAACACGGAGAGAACATACAGACTCTTTGCAGATGTTGTCCAAGGTGGGATTTGAACCCAGCGCTGCAAGGCTGCTGTGCTAACCACTGAGCCACCGTGCTGCCCATATAACTAATAATAGGATGGAAGGATAAGGGAGGGGTAAAACTAGGAACAGAACCAGTAGACACAATCATAGTCAGGGAGTCAGCCGGGGTCAGATGCCAGGTGATCAGTAGAAGAATGTGAAGGTCCTTCTATACAGGTAATTAATAATAGGATAGAAGGACAATTTTTTTTTTGTAATTAATAATAGGATAGAAGGATAAAGGACAGAATCAGTAGACACAATCATAGTCAGGGAGTCAGCCGGGGTCAGATGCCAGGTGATCAGTAGAAGAATGTGAAGGTGGATCTGCTGGACTTCTTGTCTTTCAGATGGTTTTAGGGCAACAGGCGCAACAAGCAAATGCTCGAGCAGCCCTGGATAATCCGCGCCGGTGGGATGATAAGATCCGGCGGAAGACGGAACCTGTGAGAACAGAAGTAAATATAATGTAAGTGATGGGACTCCATATGGCACCATACTACTGTGCGGTCACTGTGGCTGCACGGCAGAGGAATATTATCACACAGAGGTCAGGGATCATTGTCAGCCATCATACATGTGAGGTCAGGGATCATTGTCAGCCATCATACATGTGAGGTCAGGGATCATTGTCAGCCATCATACATGTGAGGTCAGGGATCATTGTCAGCCATCATACATGTGAGGTCAGGGATCATTGTCAGCCATCATACATGTGAGGTCAGGGATCATTGTCAGCCATCATACATGTGAGGTCAGGGATCATTGTCAGCCATCATACATGTGAGGTCAGGGATCATTGTCAGCCATCATACATGTGAGGTCAGGGATCATTGTCAGCCATCATACATGTGAGGTCAGGGATCATTGTCAGCCATCATACATGTGAGGTCAGGGATCATTGTCAGCCATCATACATGTGAGGTCAGGGATCATTGTCAGCCATCATACATGTGAGGTCAGGGATCATTGTCAGCCATCATACATGTGAGGTCAGGGATCATTGTCAGCCATCATACATGTGATAATCCCATCACTGACAGATGACATCTGCTCCACATGAATTATTCTCACTGACATCACACAACATGGAGCTGATTCTCACACTTACCTCGTCTCTTTTTCCCCTTTTTTCCATTTTCTGATGTTTCTTCGTCTTTACTCAGATTTATTGGAGATTTTCTTTCCTCCTGAGCTGGAAATTCTAATCAGAAAGTAAAATAAAAACCTCAGTAATGACGTATCCTAATGGGATCTGCTTTGTCTCCTGTATATAGTAGGATTGTTCTAGTCCTGTCTCCTATAGTCCTGATAATCTGGTATCTACTGTATAATTGTCTAAGGGTCACTTCCGTCTTTCTGTCTGTCTGTAACGGAAATGCCAAGTCGCTGATTGGTCGCGGCAAAACAGCCACGACCAATCAGCGGCGGGCAAAGTCCGGCGGCAAAATGGCCGTTCCTTACTCCCCGCAGTCAGTGCCCGCAGTCCATACTCCCCCCCCAGTCAGCGCTCACACAGGGTTAATGGCAGCGTTAACGAACCGCGTTATGCCGCGGTGTAATGCACTCCGTTAACGCAGCTATTAACCCTGCGTGACCAACTTTTTACTATTGATGATGCCTATGCAGCATCAATAGTAAAAAGATCTAATGTTAAAAATAATAAAAAAAATAAAAAATAGTTATATGCTCACCGTCCGTCGGCCCCTCGGATCCAGAATAGGCCTTTCCCTCTCCTTGCGACGCTCCGTTGACCGCTCAATGCATTGCAATCTCGCGAGACCACTACGTCATCATCTTGCGAGACCGCAATGCACTCTTGAGACCGGAGTGTGCGAGGAGCATCGGTAAGCGCTTCGCCTGGATCCGTAGGCCAACGGAAGGTGAGTATATAACTATTTTTTACTTTAATTCTTTTTTTTAACAGGGATATGATGCCCACATTGCTATATACTACGTGGGCTGTGCAATATAGTACGTGGGCTGTGCAATAGACTACGTGGGCTGTGCAATATACTACGTGGGCTGTGCTATATACTGTGTGGGCTGTGCAATATACTACGTGGGCTGTGCAATATACTATATGGGCTGTGCAATATACTGTGTGGGCTGTGCAATATACTGCGTGGGCTGTGCAATATACTGCGTGGGCTGTGCAATATACTGCGTGGGCTGTGTAATATACTACGTGGGCTGTGCTATATACTGCGTGGGCTGTGCAATACACTGCATGGGCTGTGCAATATACTACGTGGGCTATGCAATATACCATATGGGCTGTGCAATATACTGCGTGGGCTGTGCAATATACTGCGTGGGCTGTGCAATATACTACCTGGGCTGTGCAATATACTGTGTGGGCTGTGTAATACACTGCATGGGCTGTGCAATATACTACGTGGGCTGTGCAATATACTATGTGGGCTGTGCAATATACTGCGTGGGCTGTGCAATATACTGCATGGGCTGTGCAATATACTGCGTGGGCTGTGCAATATACTGCGTGGGCTGTGCTATATACTACGTGGGCTGTGCAATATACTAACTGGGCTGTGCAATATACTACATGGGCTGTGCAATATACTGCGTGGGCTGTGCAATGTACTATGTGGCTGTGCAATACACTACATGGCTGTGCTATACACTACGTGGGCTGTGTTATACACTATGTGGCCTGTGTTATACACTACGTGGCCTGTGTTATACACTACGTGGCCTGTGTTATACACTACGTGGACTGTTATACACTACGTGGGCTATGTTATATGCTACATGGGCTATTATAAACTATGTGGCTGTGTTATATGCTATGTGGGCTGTTATACACTCCGTGGGCTGTGTTATATACTACGTGGCTGTGCTATATATTCCGTGGGCTGTGCTATATACTCCGTGGGCTGTGCGATATACTACGTGGCTGTGCTATATACTGCGTGGCTGTGCAATATACTACGTGGCTGTGCAATATACTATGTGGCTGTGCAATATACTACGTGGCTGTGCTATTTACTACGTGGGCTGTTATATACTACGTGGCTGTGCTACATACTATGTGGCCGGCCGCGAACAATCAGATAGGCGGAGTCCGGCCACGAATTGGCGCGGGAATAGAACCACGCTTCGCTAATTGGTCGCGGCCGGCCGAAGACTGTGTATTCAATGTATTATTCTAAAATCTTCATAAATAAACTACATACATATTCTAGAATACTCGATGCGTTAGAATCGGGCTACCATCTAGTTATATCATAATAGGGCAGAATAAGTCCTATATAATGTACATAATCCCATCTGAGGGGCATTAGATGTGTCACTGATCTAGAGCAGTAAGGGCCCTGTGTGCCAGCATGTGGTGCATCACTGATGATATTCTACTATAAGAGATTATGTCACCTTATGATGATGGAGGTTACTGGACGCTACAACGTATCTCACAGAATCCATGAAAGAAACTACAAAATTAGGGAACTAGAGGTACAGTATGGGCCCATGGGCAACATAATTGGGATCCATGAAACATGGATAACATAGGAGACCTATTACAGAAAAACCATGTGGATATATTTGAGCCTTGAAGTCAACATTCCCATTGTTGGTGCTGTAGACATGGACATACCTGATAGTGGGGACGAGGATGACAAGATGATAATAGCGTCGTCATCAGATTCTTTCTGCCTGTTTCGAAGAATAAAAACATGTAAATTGCAAGAAAACAGTATAAAAGGGGTTGTCTCACAAGAAGAACATGGACTAATGGGCCTAATAAGACATATGACTGCCATAGTGGGGAAGGTCTTCTGCTCAACGCTACCTTCTATAGATTGGAGCGGAACTAAGAATGTCTGGCATGTAATAATACATCTCTCCTACAGTGTAGGCAGCATGAAAAATGCATGACCGGTCACAGGTACGCAGATATGGGCTGTTATCACGAGCGGTTTCCTCTAACCTTGGGATGGTGGATTCTGCATTTGATACTATGGTAATTATGTCCTATATTTGGTGTTGTGCACATAAATCAGCCTAGACCTCTCAATAATGACCCCATAATCTACTCACATTTCTGAAATATTTGTGCTGGATTCTTGGGTATGATCTGGAGAAGACTTAGGATTCTCATTAATCTTCATCCTGGTAACGGTGGTACAGAGCTACATGCGGAAGCAAGAAGATATTAAATAATTGTATGTCTACCTTCATAGGTCTTTTATATATATTTCGGATGTATTAACACATACTTACTTTAGAAAGCCTTTCAGAAGATGATGTAAAATTTTTGAAAACAAGGCTCTCATTGTCCTCACTTATGCCCTTCTCACCCTCTGAGACCAGATGTTTTTCCATATTAGAATGGTCTGCAAGACATAGGTAATGAAGTGTTATTAGAGGTTGTCAGTATAACACAGTCACCATTTATTAATGGGAACCAATTGTCACAAAATAAGGAAGACGAGGCAAACAGATACTTAGTTTAGATGACGTCTCCTACTTACTGATAAATAGGCTGGTGTCCACATCTGATGCAAGGTGAGGAACGTACACCGGATTTTGACTTAGAAGGGTGTCAAAGTCTAAGTCATTAAGAAATGGATGACCCTTGATCTCAAAAGCTCCTCCTGGATAAAGGAAAACAAAAGTGATGCGGACATTGTCAGAGACAACTTCATATCTGAACAACGTATCTTAATTTGAACTAATTACACAACTGCGCAAACATGTAGGAAATAGAATGAAAATTTTAGCAAAGAGAACTATAAATGGAGAAGCTGATAGAGAATTAATGTTCCTCATGGACATTAGTGATGTGTCCTCGGTGTAACAAGGGAATATTGATATTATTGTATCTGTTACCTGTCCCAAGTCTATCCACAGGATTTGTTTTCAGCAGCTGAGTGATGAGGTCCTTAGCATCGGGTGGAGGACTGTAATGATGATCCCAAATGATATTTCCTGTTATATAGAAAATTAAAGAACATAAAACCTATTTACAGGACTGTAAGATAAAGCAAAGGAAGTAACTAAACCAAGATAACCAGTAAAAGCAATGATCAGATTATTTTACTTACCAGTGACAACATTTTCATAAAACTCAGATAGGGAAGCCCCATCAAATGGTGCAATTCCCATGAAAAATTCATTTAATATGATGCCCATATCCCACCAGTCAACAGGTCTTCCATAGGCGTTCTTCAGGATGACCTCAGGGGCTGTGTAATAAGGGCTGCCACACTCCTGGAAACCAACAGAAAAAAGCAATGAGAATCGATGAAACTATTATTATGACAAGCTCTTGACATAAAATCAGAATTACAGAAGATAAAATATCAGTGGAAAAGCTCTCTAGAAATGAAGAACGTAGGGAAGACAAAATAGAGTTATGAGATTTGTACAGAACAAGCTAAGTTCCTGTAGGTAATGCTGACCTCATGGTCCTGGAACTCTCTGGAGATGTTCTCTGCTGATTGCTTGTAGGTGTTGGTGTTTGGTATCATGACACCAAGTTTTGAACATCCAAAGTCGGTAATTTTAATATGTCCAGTAGATGTTATCAGGAGGCTGTGAAAGAGAAGATGATTTTAGCTTCATAGACCGTGAGATAATAAAGGATAACTCCCCCCCTTTGTTATACTACAGGTATTCACTTACTTCTGTGGCCTCAGGTCTCTGTGCACCACACCGTGACTATGCAGGTATTCCACACCAAGGACTGCTTCTGCAAAGTACAAGCGGGCCATCGGGACAGAGAAAGGACCCCTGGTGCTTAGAAGGGTCGCACAGTCTCCACCTACAGAAGAAAGGAAATATGACCGGTGAGGGGTTTATACAGCGGAGCACCATGATGTATGAAGAGAAGTGAGTGGAAACATTGGGGCAGGGGATAATATATAAAGATATAATGTACATAATATTAGTCTGAGGTCATGATGAAATTGTCGTCCAAGTAGCTCATGACATAAAGTGATCTCGTATCTGGTCTACACCTGGAGATACTGACGTTCTCAGTGCGGACATACGGGGAGATCACACACATCAATGACTTTAATAGACAACCTATAGTAAATGCTCTGTGGGAATGTAACATCCACGGGGACAAGTCTTAATGATATGAGAGGTGATAAGATGTCAGCAGACATGAGTTGAATACTACACAATGTTCGTGTCCTACCTCCCACATACTCCATGACCATACACAGGTGATATCTAGTAGGGAAGGAGCAGAGCATGGAGACCACAAAGGGACAATCTGCGAATGTTAGGATGTCCCTCTCGATATATGTCCTTTCCATTTTATTAGAAGTAGTCAGGTTCCTCTTGGCCATTTTCTTCATAGCAAAGATGTTTTGTGATTCCTTATGGCGCACTAAGCAGACGGCCCTGGAGAGAAGGAGAATCCATGGTTTATAATGAACCCTTAACAGTCTGGATATTGAAGTCATTACGTGATCATTTGTACTAATGATTAATGGCAGCAGTCCGGCCATCACTAGAAATCCACATCTAGAAATCCATGAAATAACACTACATAGATGATGGAAGGTCGCACCGCGCCCCGTCTGCCCTCACCAGGTCACATTATAGATGAGAGAATCTGCTGACATTCATCTTGGGCAGATTCGCTATAACCGACCAGTAGATACAAGTCAGTAACAATAATAATTAGTCAAAATGTAAATTGCTCCAATTGTTGTAAGAAGATGGTTTTTAGTCTTTCTCCACAGCCCAAGGCAGAATAAATAATGGAGGGACAAGAAGACGTTAAAAAGTAATTAAACACATTACACCCACTTGTCTTGGTCCTTCCCCGGTCCATCACTGCAGTCCGCCATCCTCTGTCTTTGGTTGTTCTCCCTTCTGCTGCTGAGGCCAGTGATTGGACTGACATGGTCATGGTGGAGGGTGGAGATGTCATCGGCGTCAGTATCGCGTCACCCCTCACGTGACCGTGTGCAGCCAATCACTATTACCAGCTTCATAATGGGGCCCCGAAAGATCAGGAGGAAGCATAAGAACAGAGGAGGTCTAGGACCGGTGGGTGTCATGTATTCTATGATATCATCCCTTTCCTTACAGACAGATGTGTTACAGATCAGTTCGCTCTGCTGTATATAATGGAGCTGAATAGTGACATTGAGATGTGGACAGTGATGTGGACTCAGATCTTCTCCCTATGATAACACTGAATGGCAGAGCACAGAGGCCGAAGCATTGTCATAGGGAACCCTGAGAAATGGGGATTATGTTAATAGAAATCTCACCCAAAAGCACCGCTGCTGATCAGTTTGATAGTTTCATAGTCGCTTATACGCGGCTCTCCTGCCGGGATCAATGATTTAATCAAGTCCTAGAAAAGAATAAGAAATAATACTAAGATATAGAAGCTGAATACAATAATACTAAAGCAGAAACCATAATAGTATAGATAATGAAATCAGCGCCATGACCCAGTGAGTATAATGCGCCCAATATTTCAAGGACACTCCACAAATACTAACCAAAACAACAACGAAAAAAGGGCGAGTGATAGTCCTGAAGACAATTGTAACAATGTCTATTGAAAATACATATAAAACAACAAGTATATAATAAAAAATCTTACATGTAAGGACAAGATGGAATGAGAAGCCAAATGAGAACAGAAATAGCGACCCTCCATAATGCTAGTGAAGTGGATATGTGGAGTGAATCCTGGAGCTAGTGTGAGTATAAATCAAGTACATATCAAACAATGACGTCTACCCCATCAGTCCAGGATGTTCCCCATAGTATCCCACTAGGATGGGCGCTCAGCCAGCCCCAACGCGCGTTTTGAATGGGCTTCCTCGGGAGCTGTGGACTTGATTTTGCTGGGGTGGTTTAGTGTTCCACTACTAGTATGGGATAAGGTTTCACCTTCATAACCCGAAAATTATATCATTTGTATTCCATCCTCCCCAGAAAACCATGTCCTAAGATCTGCACTAGCACCAGCACTTTATGGTGCATGTCCTAAGATCTGCGCTAGCACCAGCACTTTATGGTGCATGTCCTAAGATTTGCACTAGCACCAGCACTTTATGGTGCATGTCCTAAGATCTGCACTAGCACCAGCACTTTATGGTGCTTGTCCTCAGATCTGCACTAGCACCAGCACTTTATGGTGCTTGTCCTTAGATCTGCACTAGCACCAGCACTTTATGGGGGCATTTCTTTCTACTAATCTCCTCACACTAGCTCCAGGATTCACTCCCCATATCCACTTCACCAGCATTATGGAGGGTCGTTTTTTTCTGTTCTCATTTGGCTTCTCATTCAATCTTGTCCTTACATGTAAGATTTTTTTATTATATACTTGTTATTTTATATGTATTTTCAATAAAAATTGTTACAATTGTCTTCAGGACTATCACTCGCCCTTTTTTCGTTGTTGTCTTGGTAAGATACAGTAGATGCTGGAAAACATCTCAGGATGTAATAACTTTTCCTCCTTTATTATGTCCCAGCTAATTTACACTGATCCGATGTAGAGGACGATACGAGCCGACGCTCTGCAGACACGGATGAAATATAAAGCGGATCCTCTATATATCGATATAATTGTAAAGTGCTGGATAAAACGCGAGATCACACAGGGTAGAACTTGCAGAGAATCTGTCAGCAGGTCTGTGCTATGTAATCTGGGAGCAGTTATGATATAGGTGCAGAGACCCTGATTCCAGCGATGTGTTACTTACTAGACTTTCTGCTGTTGCTTTAATAAAATCAGTGTTTTATCAGCCGGAGATTATCACTAGGACTATGTGCCTCATGCCATGTTGTCCTAGTACTCTGTAAACCCACCACCACGGTATAGCAGATTTCTGCCTATGCACAGTGTATACAGAAAAGCTGCCAATCAGTGGTGTGGCCGGTGTTCTACAAGGTTCAGCATTCAGAGCTCTGCTAGATCTGCAGCAGAGAAGACAGGGATATTATCACATCTGCTGACCCCAGTAAAATAAGTGATATATCGCTGCAATCAGGGTCTCTGTCCCTACATTATGCTACAGCATAAACCTGGTGACAGATTCCATTTAATATAAATGCCATTTTCTAAGACCACAGTGTCCTCTACACTTAGAACAGAGCCGTCCCATGGTTATATGGGGATAATACTGGACGGGTCACTCACACCCCATGATCTGGTGATACACAGACACCCCCCATATCTCTATGATACTTACACCGGCGGATTCTTGGATCTCCAGGATCTTACAGATTCTACTGGCGTGATTCGCCAGCGCTGATGGTACTAAAATAATGATAAAGTGATGAGAAAATAAAATGTATTAGTCAATATCAGTCCTACATACATAATACTGTAATATAAGGGAGAAATGACAAGACGTCTGTAAATGGGATTAATACTCGTTATATGGGGACTCTACATATGAGAACGTACAGCGCACCCACAGATAAAGGTAATGTAAGTGGTGGCGGACCCCCAATCACCACATGAATGAGGAGCCCCCACCCTCACTGCACATGTGAGTGATGGGAAGAGAGCTGAAGCATAGCAGCCATATGCAAATTATCCTGGAAGTGCACTGGAGGCGTGTCACTGCACTCGGACACCTTCATCCCCGCCCCCAGTGCACTTCCATCCTGATTTGCATATGGCTACTATGTTACATTTCTCCTGACTGGCACATTGGATTTCAGCAAAGAAAAACTTTTTATTAAAGGGGAACGTCCTCCGCCATCATCCCACCACTCCTATATGTATCATGTGCTGACAGGTCCCCATTACATGGAGTAGAGAGTAAATCCACCATTATTCCCTGCTTTGTAATATCTGGATATAATGGGGGGAACGTCCTCCGCCATCATCCTACCACTCCTATATGTATCATGTGCTGACAGGTCCCATTACATGGAGTAGAGAGTAAATCCGCCATTATTCCCTGCTGTGTAATATCTGGATATAATGGGGGGAACGTCCTCCGCCGTCATCCCACCACTCCTATATGTATCATGTGCTGACAGGTCCCCATTACATGGAGTAGAGAGTAAATCCACCATTATTCCCTGCTGTGTAATATCTGGATATAATGGGGGGAACGTCCTCCGCCGTCATCCCACCACTCCTATATGTATCATGTGCTGACAGGTCCCATTACATGGAGTAGAGAGTAAATCCGCCATTATTCCCAGCTGTGTAATATCTGGATATAATGGGGGGAACGTCCTCCGCCGTCATCCCACCACTCCTATATGTATCATGTGCTGACAGGTCCCATTACATGGAGTAGAGAGTAAATCCGCCATTATTCCCAGCTGTGTAATATCTGGATATAATGGGGGGAACGTCCTCCGCCGTCATCCCACCACTCCTATATGTATCATGTGCTGACAGGTCCCCATTACATGGAGTAGAGAGTAAATCCACCATTATTCCCTGCTGTGTAATATCTGGATATAATGGGGGGAACGTCCTCCGCCGTCATCCCACCACTCCTATATGTATCATGTGCTGACAGGTCCCATTACATGGAGTAGAGAGTAAATCCGCCATTATTCCCTGCTGTATAATATCTGAATATAATGGGGGGAACGTCCTCCGCCGTCATCCCACCACTCCTATATGTATTATGTGCTGACAGGTCCCCATTACATGGAGTAGAGAGTAAATCCGCCATTATTCCCTGCTGTGTAATATCTGGATATAATGGGGGGAACGTCCTCCGCTGTCATCCCACCACTCCTATATGTATCATGTGCTGACAGGTCCCATTACATGGAGCAGAGAGTAAATCCGCCATTATTCCCAGCTGTGTAATATCTGGATATAATGGGGGGAACGTCCTCCGCCGTCATCCCACCACTCCTATATGTATCATGTGCTGACAGGTCCCCATTACATGGAGTAGAGAGTAAATCCGCCATTATTCCCTGCTGTGTAATATCTGGATATAATGGGGGGAACGTCCTCCACCGTCATCCCACCACTCCTATATGTATCATGTGCTGACAGGTCCCCATTACATGGAGTAGAGAGTAAATCCGCCATTATTCCCAGCTGTGTAATATCTGGATATAATGGGGGGAACGTCCTCCGCCGTCATCCCACCACTCCTATATGTATCATGTGCTGACAGGTCCCCATTACATGGAGCAGAGAGCAAATCCACCATTATTCCATGCTGTGTAATATCTAGATATAATGGGGGGAACGTCCTCCGCCGTCATCCCACCACTCCTATATGTATCATGTGCTGACAGGTCCCCATTACATGGAGTAGAGAGTAAATCCGCCATTATTCCCAGCTGTGTAATATCTAGATATAATGGGGGCAACGTCCTCCGCCGTCATCCCACCACTCCTATATGTATCATGTGCTGACAGGTCCCATTACATGGAGTAGAGAGTAAATCCGCCATTATTCCCTGCTGTGTAATATCTGGATATAATGGGGGGAACGTCCTCCGCCGTCATCCCACCACTCCTATATGTATCATGTGCTGACAGGTCCCCATTACATGGAGTAGAGAGTAAATCCGCCATTATTCCCTGCTGTGTAATATCTGGATATAATGGGGGGAACGTCCTCCACCGTCATCCCACCACTCCTATATGTATCATGTGCTGACAGGTCCCCATTACATGGAGTAGAGAGTAAATCCGCCATTATTCCCAGCTGTGTAATATCTGGATATAATGGGGGGAACGTCCTCCGCCGTCATCCCACCACTCCTATATGTATCATGTGCTGACAGGTCCCCATTACATGGAGCAGAGAGTAAATCCACCATTATTCCATGCTGTGTAATATCTAGATATAATGGGGGGAACGTCCTCCGCCGTCATCCCACCACTCCTATATGTATCATGTGCTGACAGGTCCCCATTACATGGAGTAGAAAGTAAATCCGCCATTATTCCCTGCTGTGTAATATCTAGATATAATGGGGGCAACGTCCTCCGCCGTCATCCCACCACTCCTATATGTATCATGTGCTGACAGGTCCCATTCCATGGAGTAGAGAGTAAATCTGCCATTATTCCCTGCTGTGTAATATCTGGATATAATGGGGGGAACGTCCTCCGCCGTCATCCCACCACTCCTATATGTATCATGTGCTGACAGGTCCCATTCCATGGAGTATAGAGTAAATCCGCCATTATTCCCTGCTGTGTAATATCTGGATATAATGGGGGGAACGTCCTCCGCCGTCATCCCACCACTCCTATATGTATCATGTGCTGACAGGTCCCCATTCCATGGAGTAGAGAGTAAATCCGCCATTATTCCCTGCTGTGTAATATCTGGATATAATGGGGGGAACGTCCTCCGCCATCATCCCACCACTCCTATGTGTATCATGTGGTGACAGGTCCCATTACATGGAGTAGAGAGTAAATCCGCCATTATTCCCTGCTGTGTAATATCTGGATATAATGGGGGGAACGTCCTCTGCCGTCATCCCACCACTCCTATATGTATCATGTGCTGACAGGTCCCCATTACATGGAGTGGAGAGTAAATCCGCCATTATTCCCTGCTGTGTAATATCTGGATATAATGGGGGGAAAGTCCTCCGCCGTCATCCCACCACTCCTATATGTATCATGTGTTGACAGGTCCCCATTACATGGAGTAGAGAGTAAATCCGCCATTATTCCCTGCTGTGTAATGTCTGGATATAATGAGGGGAACGTCCTCCGCCGTCATCCCACCACTCCTATATGTATCATGTGCTGACAGGTCCCCATTACATGGAGTAGAGAGTAAATCCACCATTATTCCCTGCTGTTTAATATCTGGATATAATGGGGGGAACGTCCCACGCCGTCATCCCACCACTCCTATATGTATCATGTGCTGACAGGTCCCAATACATGGAGTAGGGAGTAAATCCGCCATTATTCCCTGCTGTGTAATATCTGGATATAATGGGGGGAACGTCCTCCACCGTCATCCCACCACTCCTATATGTATCATGTGCTGACAGGTCCTCATTACATGGAGTAGAGAGTAAATCCGCCATTATTCCCTGCTGTGTAATATCTGGATATAATGGGGGGAACGTCCTCCGCCGTCATCCCACCACTCCTATATGTATCATGTGCTGACAGGTCCCCATTACATGGAGTAGAGAGTAAATCCGCCATTATTCCCTGCTGTGTAATATCTGGATATAATGGGGGGAACGTCCTCCGCCGTCATCCCACCACTCCTATATGTATCATGTGCTGACAGGTCCCCATTACATGGTGTAGAGAGTAAATCTGCCATTATTCCCTGCTGTGTAATATCTGGATATAATGGGGGGAACGTCCTCCGCCGTCATCCCACCACTCCTATATGTATCATGTGCTGACAGGTCCCCATTACATGGAGTAAAGAGTAAATCTGCCATTATTCCCTGCTGTGTAATATCTGGATATAATGGGGAACGTCCTCCGCCGTCATCCCACCACTCCTATATGTATCATGTGCTGACAGGTCACATTTCATGGAGTAGAGAGTAAATCCACCATTATTCCCTGCTGTTTAATATCTGGATATAATGGGGGGAACGTCCCACGCCGTCATCCCACCACTCCTATATGTATCATGTGCTGACAGGTCCCAATACATGGAGTAGGGAGTAAATCCGCCATTATTCCCTGCTGTGTAATATCTGGATATAATGGGGGGAACGTCCTCCACCGTCATCCCACCACTCCTATATGTATCATGTGCTGACAGGTCCTCATTACATGGAGTAGAGAGTAAATCCGCCATTATTCCCTGCTGTGTAATATCTGGATATAATGGGGGGAACGTCCTCCGCCGTCATCCCACCACTCCTATATGTATCATGTGCTGACAGGTCCCCATTACATGGAGTAGAGAGTAAATCCGCCATTATTCCCTGCTGTGTAATATCTGGATATAATGGGGGGAACGTCCTCCGCCGTCATCCCACCACTCCTATATGTATCATGTGCTGACAGGTCCCCATTACATGGAGTAGAGAGTAAATCTGCCATTATTCCCTGCTGTGTAATATCTGGATATAATGGGGGGAACGTCCTCCGCCGTCATCCCACCACTCCTATATGTATCATGTGCTGACAGGTCCCCATTACATGGAGTAGAGAGTAAATCTGCCATTATTCCCTGCTGTGTAATATCTGGATATAATGGGGAACGTCCTCCGCCGTCATCCCACCACTCCTATATGTATCATGTGCTGACAGGTCACATTTCATGGAGTAGAGAGTAAATCCGCCATTATTCCCTGCTGTGTAATATCTGGATATAATGGGGGGAACGTCCTCCGCCGTCATCCCACCACTCCTATATGTATCATGTGCTGACAGGTCCCCATTACATGGAGTAGAGAGTAAATCCGCCATTATTCCCTGCTGTGTAATATCTGGATATAATGGGGGGAACGTCCTCTGCCATCATCCCACCACTCCTATATGTATCATGTGCTGACAGGTCCCCATTACATGGAGTAGAGAGTAAATCCGCCATTATTCCCTGCTGTGTAATATCTGGATATAATGGGGAACGTCCTCCGCCGTCATCCCACCACTCCTATATGTATCATGTGCTGACAGGTCACATTTCATGGAGTAGAGAGTAAATCCGCCATTATTCCCTGCTGTGTAATATCTGGATATAATGGGGGGAACGTCCTACGCCGTCATCCCACCACTCCTATATGTATCATGTGCTGACAGGTCCCCATTCCATGGAGTAGAGAGTAAATCCACCATTATCCCCTGCTGTGTAATATCTGGATATAATGGGGGGAACGTCCTACGCCGTCATCCCTCCACTCCTATATGTATCATGTGCTGACAGGTCCCATTACATGGAGTAGAGAGTAAATCCACCATTATTCCCTGCTGTGTAATATCTGGGTATAATGGGGGGAACGTCCTCCGCCGTCATCCCACCACTCCTATATGTATCATGTGCTGACAGGTCCCCATTACATGGAGTAGAGAGTAAATCCACCATTATTCCCTGCTGTGTAATATCTGGATATAATGGGGAACGTCCTCCGCCGTCATCCCACCACTCCTATATGTATCATGTGCTGACAGGACCCCATTACATGGAGTAGAGAGTAAATCCGCCATTATTCCCTGCTGTGTAATATCTGGATATAATGGGGGGAACGTCCTCTGCCATCATCCCACCACTCCTATATGTATCATGTGCTGACAGGTCCCCATTACATGGAGTAGAGAGTAAATCCGCCATTATTCCCTGCTGTGTAATATCTGGATATAATGGGGAACGTCCTCCGCCGTCATCCCACCACTCCTATATGTATCATGTGCTGACAGGTCACATTTCATGGAGTAGAGAGTAAATCCGCCATTATTCCCTGCTGTGTAATATCTGGATATAATGGGGGGAACGTCCTACGCCGTCATCCCACCACTCCTATATGTATCATGTGCTGACAGGTCCCCATTCCATGGAGTAGAGAGTAAATCCACCATTATCCCCTGCTGTGTAATATCTGGATATAATGGGGGGAACGTCCTCTGCCGTCATCCCTCCACTCCTATATGTATCATGTGCTGACAGGTCCCCATTACATGGAGTAGAGAGTAAATCCACCATTATTCCCTGCTGTGTAATATCTGGGTATAATGGGGGGAACGTCCTCCGCCGTCATCCCACCACTCCTATATGTATCATGTGCTGACAGGTCCCCATTACATGGAGTAGAGAGTAAATCCGCCATTATTCCCTGCTGTGTAATATCTGGATATAATGGGGGGAACGTCCTACGCCGTCATCCCACCACTCCTATATGTATCATGTGCTGACAGGTCCCCATTACATGGAGTAGAGAGTAAATCCACCATTATTCCCAGCTGTGTAATATCTGGGTATAATGGGGGGAACGTCCTACGCCGTCATCCCACCACTCCTATATGTATCATGTGCTGACAGGTCCCCAATACATGGAGTAGAGAGTAAATCCACCATTATTCCTTGCTGTGTAATATCTGGGTATAATGGGGGGAACGTCCTCTGCCATCATCCCACCACTCCTATATGTATTATGTGCTGACAGGTCCCATTTCACGGAGTAGAGAGTAAATCCACCATTATTCCCTGCTGTGTAATATCTGGAGATTCCTTGAAGACGGTCATGTGATCGGCTCACCTGCAATCAGATCGCTGCTCGGCTCCAGCTGACTCCTATTAGAGTCAGGGATTTCCGGGGTCACATTCTCCCCATATTCGTCGTCGCCTTCTGGTGTTTCCTAATAGATATAATAGAGATAATTAATATGTGGAAGATTTCACTAAATCCCCAAATCCATCAATCAGGACAGATGA
>NW_027194057.1:90000-93032 GCF_032444005.1 Ranitomeya imitator
GGGAGGATTGCATTATACCCTTTGGGGAGGGCTATATTATACTCTATGAGGGTGGCTGCATTATACCATATGAAGGGGTGCTGCATTATACCCTATGAGGGGTGCTGCATTATACCCTAGGAGGGGGGCTGCATTATACCCCATGAGTGGGCTGCATTATACCCTATGAGGGGTGCTGCATTATACTCTGAGGGGGCTACATTATATTCTATGGGAGGCTTCATTATACCCTATGAGGGAGCTACATTATATTCTTTGAGGTGCTAAACTATATTCTATGGGGGGGCTACATTATATTCTATGGGGGGCTGCATTATATTCTATGAGGGGGCTACATTAAATTCTATGAGGGGGGCTACAATATATTCTATGGGGGCTGCATTATATTCTATGAGGGGGCTACTTTACATTCTATGACGGGGGCTGCATTATATTCTATGAGGGGGCTACTTTTTATTCTATGAGGGGGCTACATTATATTCTATGAGGGGGCTACATTAAATTCTATGAGGGGGCTACTTTTTATTCTATGAGGGGGCTACATTATATTCTATGAGGGGGCTACATTAAATTCTATGAGGGGGCTACATTATATTCTATGAGGGGGCTACATTATATTCTATGAGGGGGCTACATTAAATTCTATGAGGGGGCTACTTTTTATTCTATCAGGGGGCTACATTATATTCTATGAGGGGGCTACATTAAATTCTATGAGGGGGCTACTTTTTATTCTATGAGGGGCCTACTTTATATTCTATGATGGGGCTACTCCAACCAGTGCTATATAATTAAGAAGTGTACTACCTTATATTACACCCTGATATTAGTATTTTACCCCACAATTGGTGGTCTTGTATTTATTTCTTTGTAGCTACATAGTGGGCCCCAAGAATGATTTTCTATGGTGGGCCCAAGGTGCTCCAGTCCGACTCTGCTTACCTGGCGGTCCGACGAGCGGTCCGGAAGTTCTAGTACACGCAGGATTTTTTCGGACAGTTCTGTAATATAAGCCAAGTCTCCAGATTGAGACTTTTTTTCGGCCTATAAAGAAGAAAAGAAACAAAAAAGAACAATCTGAGATGATTGGCGGCCATTGTATGTGTCATCTGCTCCTCTCTGCAGATACACTGACTCCATACAGGATTTGGGGACTCGTCGTGTTTTATATGGGAGGAAAGAAGAAGCTTCTGTCCCACCATTATTATCTCTGAGTACAGAGAAGTTGTGTGCGGAGCGTCCGCCACTTACCTGCTGTAGTAAAGTCTTGATGTTGTGACATAAATCTGTCAGATACTCTGACGTCAGTTGATCTTGTCGGTGTTTAGTCAGGCAATCCTTTACTAGCTGCACCACCAGCCGGTGAGTGAAGCAGAGGATGCCATCGGGTGGTAGAAGCGCAATGTTAGGGCGATGGAAGATAAGAACCTCCAATAGCGCTTGTACCTGAAAATCATTCAGATGTAATTCAGCCATAGTGAGAAATTGCAAATGCTCTCCGTCACTATAGAACCAAAAATGGCACCCGGAACCCTGCGCGGCTTCTATTTATAGGGGCTGTGATGTCACAATGGCCGACAATCACCAGTGATGTCATCCTGGCCGACAATCACCAGTGATGTCATCACGGAATCTTGTGATAGAATTTTCCAGCATCGGCTCTGCACAGATACTTGCTGCCCGGCAATATTTCGGGTTCGCTCACACTTGTGTACCAATAATCCAGGAGAGTGGGGCGAGGTTTTCTCACTTGTCCTCCGTGTTCTGTCCGTGTAGAATCCGTCCTGTTATTCCGCAGCTATTAATCTTTTACACGACTATTTACAGGCTTCTTTGCTACAGAAATGGAATGTATCTGTAAAAACCGCTGGTCCCTCTGATGCTCCATAAGGCGTGCGACTGTTTCCTGCCAGTGTCCGATTTTGGACTGTAATCACAGAATGCTGCAGTTTTTTTCCTCACACCGAATATTTGTTTTGCTGTTTTTACCGGCGTTTTTTATCATTCACTTGAATGGGTGAAATACGCTGCAAAACTGAGAGACTTGACAAAGCGCTGCTTTAAAGAAAAAGCTGAGATTTCAGAAATCCCTGCAGCGTCTCGAGCATACTTTTATGGCACGCCGAAATGTTGGATTAGCACTTGAGCATGCTGAGTTAACACCTCATCAGAGCACGCTCGCTCACCACTAATCCTCCATCATAGGAATGGAAATACTGGATATGTTTATTACCTCACGGGTCTTTTTTCTTCTCCATAGATCATTTAACTCCTTAGTTGCAGAGTTTACTATTAACAACTGTGACAAATATTGAAGAGGTAATCATCAATGACCCAAGTAATCAATCATTAAAAATCATGACATCGTTAACATTAATCTTTTTGTCTTTGGAAAGTTTCATCCTTTACTTAAATTGTGAAATGCCCCTCTTTTATGTCCCCATAGTGGGCACAATGTATGAAGTCAATGAGAAAGCAGTAATTATATATATATATATATATATATATATATTATATATATATATATATATATACACTATTTGTAAAAAAATTGCTTTAATTTCTATATATGTACAGGTGCTTCTCACAAAATTAGAATATCATCAAAAAGTTAACTACATCACACACAGAGTCATTACATACAGAGTAATCTATTTCATGTGTTTATTTCTGTTAATGTTGATGATTATGGCTTACAACCAATGAAATCCCAAAAGTCATTATCTCAGTAAATTAGAATACTTTATATCACCAGCTTGAAAAATGATTGTAAAATCCGAAATGTTGTCCTACTGAAATGTATGTTCAGTAAATGCCCTCAATACTTGGTCCTTTTCCATCAATTACTGCATCAATGTGGCGTGGCATTGAGGCGATCAGCCTGCGGCACTGCTGAGGGGTTATGGAAGCCCAGGTTGCTTTGATAGCAGCCTTCAGCTCATCTGCATTGTTGGGTCTGGTGTCTATCATCTTCCTCTTGACAATACTCCATAGATTCTCTATGAGGTTAAGGTCAGGCGAGTTTGCTGCTA
>NW_027194058.1:0-24437 GCF_032444005.1 Ranitomeya imitator
CTTAGCCAGTTGTTTGCATCAAGGATCCTGTTCCATCTCCTGGTGCCATGCCCATCTACTGGAAGGATAGAAGAAAAAACTACCTGTGCATCCAGTTCCTTTACTTTCTTCCCCAACTCTTCAAAGTCCTTGCAGATTGTCGGTAGGTCCTTCCTTGCCGTGTCATTGGTGCCAACATGTATCAGAAGAAATGGGTGGACGTCCTTGGAGCTGAAGAGCTTTGGTATCCTATCGGTCACATCCTTGATCATCACACCTGGAAGGCAGCATACTTCTCTTGCAGTTATGTCCGGTCTGCAGATGGCTGCTTCTGTGCCTCTCAGTAGTGAGTCTCCCACCACCACCACTCTTCGTTGCTTCTTGGCTGTACTTTTTGCTGTCACTTGTTGCTGTGTGCCCTTTTCTTTTTTGCTTGCTGGTATTGCTTCATCCTTAGGTGTGCCATCTTCATCCTCTACAAAGATTTGATATCGGTTCTTCAGTTGTGTGGTTGGTGATTTCTCCATGGTCTTCTTGCTTCTTTTGGTCACATGCTTCCACTCATCTGCTTTTGGAGGTTCTCTGACACTTTTTGCACCTTCTGTGACCAGTAGAGATGCTTCTGTTCTGTCTAGAAAGTCTTCATTCTCTTTGAAGTCGTATATAGTATAATGTACAGGACGTGTATAGTATAATGTACAGGAGGTATATAGTATAATGTACAGGAGGTATATGGTATAATGTACAGGTCGTATATAGTATAATGTACAGGAGGTATATAGTATAATGTACGGGTCGTATATAGTATAATGTACAGGACGTGTATAGTATAATGTACAGGAGGTATATAGTATAATGTACGGGTCGTATACAGTATAATGTACAGGAGGTATATAGTATAATGTACAGGAGGTATATAGTATAATGTACAGGAGGTATATAGTATAATGTACAGGTCGTATATAGTATAATGTACAGGAGGTATACAGTATAATGTACAGGACGTATGCAGTATAATGTACAGGACGTATATAGTATAATGTACAGGAGGTATATAGTATAATGTACAGGAGGTATATAGTATAATGTACGGGTCGTATATAGTATAATGTACAGGACGTATGCAGTATAATGTACAGGACGTATATAGTATAATGTACAGGACATATATAGTATAATGTACAGGAGGTATATAGTATAATGTACAGGAGGTATATAGTATAATGTACGGGACGTATATAGTATAATGTACAGGAGGTATATAGTATAATGTACAGGACATATATAGTATAATGTACAGGACATATATAGTATAATGTACAGGACATATATAGTATAATGTACAGGAGGTATATAGTATAATGTACGGGTCGTATATAGTATAATGTACAGGAGGTATATAGTATAATGTACAGGTCGTATATAGTATAATGTACAGGAGGTATATAGTATAATGTACAGGTCGTATATAGTATAATGTACAGGAGGTATATAGTATAATGTACAGGTCGTATATAGTATAATGTACAGGAGGTTTATAGTATAATGTACGGGTCGTATATAGTATAATGTACAGGAGGTATATAGTATAATGTACAGGACGTATATAGTATAATGTACAGGACGTATATAGTATAATGTACAGGAGGTATATAGTATAATGTACAGGAGGTATACAGTATAATGTACAGGACGTATATAGTATAATGTACAGGAGGTATATAGTATAATGTACAGGTCGTATATAGTATAATGTACAGGAGGTATATAGTATAATGTACGGGTCGTATATAGTATAATGTACAGGAGGTATATAGTATAATGTACGGGTCGTATATAGTATAATGTACAGGAGGTATATAGTATAATGTACGGGACGTATATAGTATAATGTACAGGACGTATATAGTATAATGTACAGGAGGTATATAGTATAATGTACAGGAGGTATACAGTATAATGTACAGCTCGTATACAGTATAATGTACAGGAGGTATATAGTATAATGTACAGGTCGTATACAGTATAATGTTCAGGTCGTATACAGTATAATGTACAGGTCGTATATAGTATAATGTACAGGAGGTATATAGTATAATGTACAGGACGTATATAGTATAATGTACAGGACGTATATAGTATAATGTACAGGACGTGTATAGTATAATGTACAGGAGGTATATAGTATAATGTACAGGTCGTATATAGTATAATGTACAGGTCGTATATAGTATAATGTACAGGAGGTATATAGTATAATGTACAGGTCGTATATAGTATAATGTACAGGAGGTATATAGTATAATGTACAGGTCGTATATAGTATAATGTTCAGGTCGTATACAGTATAATGTACAGGTCGTATATAGTATAATGTACAGGAGGTATATAGTATAATGTACAGGTCGTATATAGTATAATGTACAGGAGGTATATAGTATAATGTACAGGTCGTATACAGTATAATGTTCAGGTCGTATACAGTATAATGTACAGGTCGTATATAGTATAATGTACAGGAGGTATATAGTATAATGTACAGGTCGTATATAGTATAATGTTCAGGTCGTATACAGTATAATGTACAGGTCGTATATAGTATAATGTACAGGAGGTATATAGTATAATGTACAGGTCGTATATAGTATAATGTACAGGAGGTATATAGTATAATGTACAGGTCGTATATAGTATAATGTTCAGGTCGTATACAGTATAATGTACAGGTCGTATATAGTATAATGTACAGGAGGTATATAGTATAATGTACAGGTCGTATATAGTATAATGTACAGGAGGTATATAGTATAATGTACAGGTCGTATATAGTATAATGTACAGGAGGTATATAGTATAATGTACAGGACGTATATAGTATAATGTACAGGACGTATATAGTATAATGTACAGGACGTGTATAGTATAATGTACAGGAGGTATATAGTATAATGTACAGGACGTATATAGTATAATGTACAGGAGGTATATAGTATAATGTACAGGGCGTATACAGTATAATGTACAGGTCGTATATAGTATAATGTACAGGAGGTATATAGTATAATGTACAGGACGTATATAGTATAATGTACAGGACGTATATAGTATAATGTACAGGAGGTATACAGTATAATGTGCAGGAGGTATACAGTATAATGTACAGGGCGTATACAGTATAATGTACAGGACATACATAGTATAATGTACAGGACGTATATAGTATAATGTACAGGAGGTATATAGTATAATGTACAGGACGTATATAGTATAATGTACAGGACGTATATAGTATAATGTACAGGACGTATATAGTATAATGTACAGGACGTATATAGTGTAATGTACAGGAGGTATATAGTATAATGTACAGGACGTATATAGTATAATGTACAGGAGGTATATAGTATAATGTACAGGACGTATATAGTATAATGTACAGGAGGTATACAGTATAATGTGCAGGTCGTATATAGTATAATGTACAGGACGTATATAGTATAATATACAGGACGTATATAGTATAATGTACAGGAGGTATACAGTATAATGTACAGGACGTATACAGTATAATGTACAGGACGTATACAGTATAATGTACAGGGCGTATACAGTATAATGTACAGGACGTATACAGTATAATGTACAGGACGTATACAGTATAATGTACAGGACGTATACAGAATAATGTACAGGACGTATACAGTATAATGTACAGGACGTATATAGTATAATGTACAGGAGGTATATAGTATAATGTACAGGACGTATACAGTATAATGTACAGGGCGTATACAGTATAATGTACAGGGCGTATACAGTATAATGTACAGGACATATATAGTATAATGTACAGGACGTATATAGTATAATGTACAGGAGGTATATAGTATAATGTACAGGACGTATATAGTATAATGTACAGGAGGTATATAGTATAATGTACGGGTCGTATATAGTATAATGTACAGGACGTGTATAGTATAATGTACAGGAGGTATATAGTATAATGTACGGGTCGTATACAATATAATGTACAGGAGGTATATAGTATAATGTACAGGAGGTATATAGTATAATGTACAGGAGGTATATAGTATAATGTACGGGTCGTATATAGTATAATGTACAGGAGGTATACAGTATAATGTACAGGACGTATTCAGTATAATGTACAGGACGTATATAGTATAATGTACAGGACATATATAGTATAATGTACAGGAGGTATATAGTATAATGTACAGGAGGTATATAGTATAATGTACAGGAGGTATATAGTATAATGTACGGGTCGTATATAGTATAATGTACAGGACGTATATAGTATAATGTACAGGACGTATACAGTATAATGTACAGGACGTATATAGTATAATGTACAGGACGTCTATAGTATAATGTACAGGACGTATATAGTATAATGTACAGGACGTATACAGTATAATGTACAGGACGTATATAGTATAATGTACAGGACGTATATAGTATAATGTACAGGACGTATATAGTATAATGTACAGGACGTATATAGTATAATGTACAGGAGGTATATAGTATAATGTACAGGACGTATACAGTATAATGAACAGGACGTATATAGTATAATGTACAGGACGTATATAGTATAATGTACAGGACGTATACAGTATAATGTACAGGACTTATATAGTATAATGTACAGGAGGTATACAGTATAATGTACTGGGCGTATACAGTATAATGTACAGGACGTCTATAGTATAATGTACAGGACGTATATAGTATAATGTACAGGACGTATACAGTATAATGTACAGGACGTATATAGTATAATGTACAGGACGTATATAGTATAATGTACAGGACGTATATAGTATAATGTACAGGAGGTATATAGTATAATGTACAGGACGTATATAGTATAATGTACAGGAGGTATACAGTATAATGTACTGGGCGTATACAGTATAATGTACAGGACGTCTATAGTATAATGTACAGGACGTATATAGTATAATGTACAGGACGTATACAGTATAATGTACAGGACGTATATAGTATAATGTACAGGACGTATATAGTATAATGTACAGGACGTATATAGTATAATGTACAGGACGTATATAGTATAATGTACAGGAGGTATATAGTATAATGTACAGGACGTATACAGTATAATGAACAGGACGTATATAGTATAATGTACAGGACATATATAGTATAATGTACAGGAGGTATATAGTATAATGTACAGGACGTATGTAGTATAATGTACAGGACGTATATAGTATAATGTACAGGAGGTATACAGTATAATGTACAGGACGTATATAGTATAATGTACAGGGCGTATACAGTATAATGTACAGGACGTATATAGTATAATGTACAGGACGTATATAGTATAATGTACAGGTCGTATATAGTATAATGTACAGGAGGTATACAGTATAATGTACAGGAGGTATATAGCATAATGTACAGGACGTATATAGTATAATGTACAGGGCGTATATAGTATAATGTACAGGAGGTATATAGTATAATGTACAGGACGTATATAGTATAATGTACAGGAGGTATATAGTATAATGTACAGGGCGTATACAGTATAATGTACAGGTCGTATATAGTATAATGTACAGGAGGTATATAGTATAATGTACAGGACGTATATAGTATAATGTACAGGACGTATATAGTATAATATACAGGGCGTATACAGTATAATGTACAGGTCGTATATAGTATAATGTACGGGTCGTATATAGTATAATGTACAGGACGTATATAGTATAATGTACAGGGCGTATATAGTATAATGTACAGGAGGTATATAGTATAATGTACAGGACGTATATAGTATAATGTACAGGAGGTATATAGTATAATGTACAGGGCGTATACAGTATAATGTACAGGTCGTATATAGTATAATGTACAAGAGGTATATAGTATAATGTACAGGATGTATATAGTATAATGTACAGGACGTATATAGTATAATGTATGTACAGGACGTATATAGTGTAATGTACAGGAGGTATACAGTATAATGTACAGGTCGTATACAGTATAATGTACAGGATGTATACAGTATAATGTACAGGGCGTATACAGTATAATGTACAGGACATATATAGTATAATGTACAGGACGTATATAGTATAATGTACAGGAAGTATATAGTATAATGTACAGGACGTATATAGTATAATGTACAGGAGGTATATAGTATAATGTACGGGTCGTATATAGTATAATGTACAGGACGTGTATAGTATAATGTACAGGAGGTATATAGTATAATGTACGGGTCGTATACAGTATAATGTACAGGAGGTATATAGTATAATGTACAGGAGGTATATAGTATAATGTACAGGAGGTATATAGTATAATGTACGGGTCGTATATAGTATAATGTACAGGAGGTATACAGTATAATGTACAGGACGTATGCAGTATAATGTCCAGGACGTATATAGTATAATGTACAGGACATATATAGTATAATGTACAGGAGGTATATAGTATAATGTACAGGAGGTATATAGTATAATGTACAGGAGGTATACAGTATAATGTACAGGAGGTATATAGTATAATGTACGGGTCGTATATAGTATAATGTACGGGTCGTATATAGTATAATGTACAGGAGGTATATAGTATAATGTACGGGTCGTATATAGTATAATGTACAGGACGTGTATAGTATAATGTACAGGAGGTATATAGTATAATGTACAGGAGGTATATGGTATAATGTACAGGTCGTATATAGTATAATGTACAGGAGGTATATAGTATAATGTACGGGTCGTATATAGTATAATGTACAGGACGTGTATAGTATAATGTACAGGAGGTATATAGTATAATGTACGGGTCGTATACAGTATAATGTACAGGAGGTATATAGTATAATGTACAGGAGGTATATAGTATAATGTACAGGAGGTATATAGTATAATGTACAGGTCGTATATAGTATAATGTACAGGAGGTATACAGTATAATGTACAGGACGTATGCAGTATAATGTACAGGACGTATATAGTATAATGTACAGGACATATATAGTATAATGTACAGGAGGTATATAGTATAATGTACAGGAGGTATATAGTATAATGTACGGGTCGTATATAGTATAATGTACAGGACGTATGCAGTATAATGTACAGGACATATATAGTATAATGTACAGGACATATATAGTATAATGTACAGGAGGTATATAGTATAATGTACAGGAGGTATATAGTATAATGTACGGGACGTATATAGTATAATGTACGGGTCGTATATAGTATAATGTACAGGAGGTATATAGTATAATGTACAGGTCGTATATAGTATAATGTACAGGACATATATAGTATAATGTACAGGAGGTATATAGTATAATATACGGGTCGTATATAGTATAATGTACAGGAGGTATATAGTATAATGTACAGGTCGTATATAGTATAATGTACAGGAGGTATATAGTATAATGTACAGGTCGTATATAGTATAATGTACAGGAGGTATATAGTATAATGTACAGGTCGTATATAGTATAATGTACAGGAGGTTTATAGTATAATGTACGGGTCGTATATAGTATAATGTACAGGAGGTATATAGTATAATGTACAGGACGTATATAGTATAATGTACAGGACGTATATAGTATAATGTACAGGAGGTATATAGTATAATGTACAGGAGGTATACAGTATAATGTACAGGACGTATATAGTATAATGTACAGGAGGTATATAGTATAATGTACAGGTCGTATATAGTATAATGTACAGGAGGTATATAGTATAATGTACGGGTCGTATATAGTATAATGTACAGGAGGTATATAGTATAATGTACGGGTCGTATATAGTATAATGTACAGGAGGTATATAGTATAATGTACAGGACGTATATAGTATAATGTACAGGAGGTATATAGTATAATGTACAGGACGTATATAGTATAATGTACAGGACGTATATAGTATAATGTACAGGACGTGTATAGTATAATGTACAGGAGGTATATAGTATAATGTACAGGACGTATATAGTATAATGTACAGGACGTATATAGTATAATGTACAGGACGTATATAGTATAATGTACAGGACGTGTATAGTATAATGTACAGGAGGTATATAGTATAATGTACAGGTCGTATATAGTATAATGTACAGGTCGTATATAGTATAATGTACAGGAGGTATATAGTATAATGTACAGGTCGTATATAGTATAATGTACAGGAGGTATATAGTATAATGTACAGGTCGTATATAGTATAATGTTCAGGTCGTATACAGTATAATGTACAGGTCGTATATAGTATAATGTACAGGAGGTATATAGTATAATGTACAGGTCGTATATAGTATAATGTACAGGAGGTATATAGTATAATGTACAGGTCGTATATAGTATAATGTTCAGGTCGTATATAGTATAATGTACAGGAGGTATATAGTATAATGTACAGGTCGTATATAGTATAATGTACAGGAGGTATATAGTATAATGTACAGGTCGTATATAGTATAATGTTCAGGTCGTATACAGTATAATGTACAGGTCGTATATAGTATAATGTACAGGAGGTATATAGTATAATGTACAGGTCGTATATAGTATAATGTACAGGAGGTATATAGTATAATGTTCAGGTCGTATACAGTATAATGTACAGGTCGTATATAGTATAATGTACAGGTCGCATATAGTATAATGTACAGGTCGTATACAGTATAATGTACAGGACGTATATAGTATAATGTACAGGACGTATATAGTATAATGTACAGGAGGTATATAGTATAATGTACAGGAGGTATACAGTATAATGTACAGGAGGTATATAGTATAATGTACAGGAGGTATACAGTATAATGTACAGGAGGTATACAGTATAATGTACAGGTCGTATACAGTATAATGTACAGGAGGTATATAGTATAATGTACGGGTCGTATATAGTATAATGTACAGGAGGTATATAGTATAATGTACAGGACGTATATAGTATAATGTACAGGAGGTATACAGTATAATGTACAGGACGTATATAGTATAATGTACAGGAGGTATATAGTATAATGTACAGGTCGTATACAGTATAATGTACAGGAGGTATATAGTATAATGTACAGGACGTATACAGTATAATGTACAGGAGGTATATAGTATAATGTACAGGACGTATATAGTATAATGTACAGGAGGTATATAGTATAATGTACAGGTCGTATACAGTATAATGTACAGGAGGTATATAGTATAATGTACAGGAGGTATATAGTATAATGTACGGGTCGTATATAGTATAATGTACAGGAGGTATATAGTATAATGTACAGGACGTATATAGTATAATGTACAGGAGGTATACAGTATAATGTACAGGACGTATATAGTATAATGTACAGGAGGTATATAGTATAATGTACAGGTCGTATACAGTATAATGTACAGGAGGTATATAGTATAATGTACAGGACATATACAGTATAATGTACAGGAGGTATATAGTATAATGTACAGGACGTATATAGTATAATGTACAGGAGGTATATAGTATAATGTACAGGAGGTATATAGTATAATGTACAGGAGGTATACAGTATAATGTACAGGAGGTATATAGTATAATGTACAGGAGGTATACAGTATAATGTACAGGAGGTATACAGTATAATGTACAGGTCGTATACAGTATAATGTACAGGAGGTATATAGTATAATGTACGGGTCGTATATAGTATAATGTACAGGAGGTATATAGTATAATGTACAGGACGTATATAGTATAATGTACAGGAGGTATACAGTATAATGTACAGGACGTATATAGTATAATGTACAGGAGGTATATAGTATAATGTACAGGTCGTATACAGTATAATGTACAGGAGGTATATAGTATAATGTACAGGACGTATACAGTATAATGTACAGGAGGTATATAGTATAATGTACAGGACGTATATAGTATAATGTACAGGAGGTATATAGTATAATGTACAGGTCGTATACAGTATAATGTACAGGAGGTATATAGTATAATGTACAGGAGGTATATAGTATAATGTACGGGTCGTATATAGTATAATGTACAGGAGGTATATAGTATAATGTACAGGAGGTATACAGTATAATGTACAGGAGGTATATAGTATAATGTACAGGAGGTATACAGTATAATGTACAGGAGGTATACAGTATAATGTACAGGTCGTATACAGTATAATGTACAGGAGGTATATAGTATAATGTACAGGGTCGTATATAGTATAATGTACAGGAGGTATATAGTATAATGTACAGGACGTATATAGTATAATGTACAGGAGGTATACAGTATAATGTACAGGACGTATATAGTATAATGTACAGGAGGTATATAGTATAATGTACAGGTCGTATACAGTATAATGTACAGGAGGTATATAGTATAATGTACAGGAGGTATACAGTATAATGTACAGGAGGTATATAGTATAATGTACAGGAGGTATACAGTATAATGTACAGGAGGTATATAGTATAATGTACAGGACGTATATAGTATAATGTACAGGAGGTATATAGTATAATGTACAGGTCGTATACAGTATAATGTACAGGAGGTATATAGTATAATGTACAGGAGGTATACAGTATAATGTACAGGAGGTATATAGTATAATGTACGGGTCGTATATAGTATAATGTACAGGTCGTATACAGTATAATGTACAGGAGGTATATAGTATAATGTACAGGAGGTATACAGTATAATGTACAGGACGTATATAGTATAATGTACAGGACGTATATAGTATAATGTACAGGTCGTATACAGTATAATGTACAGGAGGTATACAGTATAATGTACAGGAGGTATATAGTATAATGTACAGGAGGTATACAGTATAATGTACAGGAGGTATATAGTATAATGTACAGGTCGTATACAGTATAATGTACAGGAGGTATACAGTATAATGTACAGGAGGTATACAGTATAATGTACAGGAGGTATACAGTATAATGTACAGGACGTATATAGTATAATGTACAGGTCGTATACAGTATAATGTACAGGAGGTATACAGTATAATGTACAGGAGGTATACAGTATAATGTACAGGAGGTATACAGTATAATGTACAGGAGGTATACAGTATAATGTACAGGTCGTATACAGTATAATGTACAGGAGGTATACAGTATAATGTACAGGAGGTATATAGTATAATGTACAGGAGGTATACAGTATAATGTACAGGACGTATATAGTATAATGTACAGGAGGTATATAGTATAATGTACAGGAGGTATACAGTATAATGTACAGGACGTATATAGTATAATGTACAGGACGTATATAGTATAATGTACAGGTCGTATACAGTACAATGTACAGGAGGTATACAGTATAATGTACAGGAGGTATATAGTATAATGTACAGGAGGTATACAGTATAATGTACAGGAGGTATATAGTATAATGTACAGGTCGTATACAGTATAATGTACAGGAGGTATACAGTATAATGTACAGGAGGTATATAGTATAATGTACAGGAGGTATACAGTATAATGTACAGGACGTATATAGTATAATGTACAGGTCGTATACAGTATAATGTACAGGAGGTATATAGTATAATGTACAGGACGTATACAGTATAATGTACAGGAGGTATATAGTATAATGTACAGGAGGTATACAGTATAATGTACAGGAGGTATACAGTATAATGTACAGGACGTATATAGTATAATGTACAGGTCGTATACAGTATAATGTACAGGAGGTATACAGTATAATGTACAGGAGGTATATAGTATAATGTACAGGAGGTATACAGTATAATGTACAGGACGTATATAGTATAATGTACAGGTCGTATACAGTATAATGTACAGGAGGTATATAGTATAATGTACAGGAGGTATACAGTATAATGTACAGGAGGTATACAGTATAATGTACAGGACGTATATAGTATAATGTACAGGTCGTATACAGTATAATGTACAGGAGGTATATAGTATAATGTACAGGAGGTATACAGTATAATGTACAGGAGGTATACAGTATAATGTACAGGAGGTATATAGTATAATGTACAGGAGGTATACAGTATAATGTACAGGAGGTATACAGTATAATGTACAGGAGGTATACAGTATAATGTACAGGAGGTATATAGTATAATGTACGGGTCGTATACAGTATAATGTACAGGAGGTATATAGTATAATGTACAGGAGGTATATAGTATAATGTACAGGAGGTATATAGTATAATGTACAGGTCGTATATAGTATAATGTACAGGTCGTATACAGTATAATGTACAGGAGGTATACAGTATAATGTACAGGAGGTATATAGTATAATGTACAGGAGGTATACAGTATAATGTACAGGAGGTATACAGTATAATGTACAGGAGGTATATAGTATAATGTACAGGAGGTATATAGTATAATGTACGGGTCGTATACAGTATAATGTACAGGAGGTATACAGTATAATGTACAGGAGGTATACAGTATAATGTACAGGAGGTATACAGTATAATGTACAGGAGGTATATAGTATAATGTACAGGAGGTATATAGTATAATGTACAGGAGGTATACAGTATAATGTACAGGACGTATATAGTATAATGTACAGGTCGTATACAGTATAATGTACAGGAGGTATATAGTATAATGTACAGGAGGTATACAGTATAATGTACAGGAGGTATATAGTATAATGTACAGGTCGTATACAGTATAATGTACAGGAGGTATATAGTATAATGTACAGGACGTATATAGTATAATGTACAGGAGGTATATAGTATAATGTACAGGAGGTATATAGTATAATGTACAGGAGGTATATAGTATAATGTACAGGTCGTATACAGTATAATGTACAGGAGGTATACAGTATAATGTACAGGAGGTATACAGTATAATGTACAGGAGGTATACAGTATAATGTACAGGACGTATATAGTATAATGTACAGGTCGTATACAGTATAATGTACAGGAGGTATACAGTATAATGTACAGGAGGTATACAGTATAATGTACAGGAGGTATACAGTATAATGTACAGGAGGTATACAGTATAATGTACAGGTCGTATACAGTATAATGTACAGGAGGTATACAGTATAATGTACAGGAGGTATATAGTATAATGTACAGGAGGTATACAGTATAATGTACAGGACGTATATAGTATAATGTACAGGAGGTATATAGTATAATGTACAGGAGGTATACAGTATAATGTACAGGACGTATATAGTATAATGTACAGGACGTATATAGTATAATGTACAGGTCGTATACAGTACAATGTACAGGAGGTATACAGTATAATGTACAGGAGGTATATAGTATAATGTACAGGAGGTATACAGTATAATGTACAGGAGGTATATAGTATAATGTACAGGTCGTATACAGTATAATGTACAGGAGGTATACAGTATAATGTACAGGAGGTATATAGTATAATGTACAGGAGGTATACAGTATAATGTACAGGACGTATATAGTATAATGTACAGGTCGTATACAGTATAATGTACAGGAGGTATACAGTATAATGTACAGGAGGTATATAGTATAATGTACTGGAGGTATACAGTATAATGTACAGGAGGTATACAGTATAATGTACAGGACGTATATAGTATAATGTACAGGTCGTATACAGTATAATGTACAGGAGGTATACAGTATAATGTACAGGAGGTATATAGTATAATGTACAGGAGGTATACAGTATAATGTACAGGACGTATATAGTATAATGTACAGGTCGTATACAGTATAATGTACAGGAGGTATATAGTATAATGTACAGGAGGTATACAGTATAATGTACAGGAGGTATACAGTATAATGTACAGGACGTATATAGTATAATGTACAGGAGGTATATAGTATAATGTACAGGAGGTATACAGTATAATGTACAGGAGGTATACAGTATAATGTACAGGAGGTATATAGTATAATGTACAGGAGGTATACAGTATAATGTACAGGAGGTATACAGTATAATGTACAGGAGGTATACAGTATAATGTACAGGAGGTATATAGTATAATGTACGGGTCGTATACAGTATAATGTACAGGAGGTATATAGTATAATGTACAGGAGGTATATAGTATAATGTACAGGAGGTATATAGTATAATGTACAGGAGGTATATAGTATAATGTACAGGTCGTATATAGTATAATGTACAGGTCGTATACAGTATAATGTACAGGAGGTATACAGTATAATGTACAGGAGGTATATAGTATAATGTACAGGAGGTATACAGTATAATGTACAGGAGGTATACAGTATAATGTACAGGAGGTATATAGTATAATGTACAGGAGGTATATAGTATAATGTACGGGTCGTATACAGTATAATGTACAGGAGGTATACAGTATAATGTACAGGAGGTATACAGTATAATGTACAGGAGGTATACAGTATAATGTACAGGAGGTATATAGTATAATGTACAGGAGGTATATAGTATAATGTACAGGAGGTATACAGTATAATGTACAGGACGTATATAGTATAATGTACAGGTCGTATACAGTATAATGTACAGGAGGTATATAGTATAATGTACAGGAGGTATACAGTATAATGTACAGGAGGTATATAGTATAATGTACAGGAGGTATACAGTATAATGTACAGGACGTATATAGTATAATGTACAGGTCGTATACAGTATAATGTACAGGAGGTATATAGTATAATGTACAGGAGGTATACAGTATAATGTACAGGAGGTATACAGTATAATGTACAGGAGGTATACAGTATAATGTACAGGACGTATATAGTATAATGTACAGGTCGTATACAGTATAATGTACAGGAGGTATACAGTATAATGTACAGGAGGTATATAGTATAATGTACGGGTCGTATACAGTATAATGTACAGGAGGTATACAGTATAATGTACAGGAGGTATATAGTATAATGTACAGGAGGTATATAGTATAATGTACAGGAGGTATACAGTATAATGTACAGGACGTATATAGTATAATGTACAGGTCGTATACAGTATAATGTACAGGAGGTATATAGTATAATGTACAGGAGGTATACAGTATAATGTACAGGAGGTATATAGTATAATGTACAGGAGGTATACAGTATAATGTACAGGACGTATATAGTATAATGTACAGGTCGTATACAGTATAATGTACAGGAGGTATATAGTATAATGTACAGGAGGTATACAGTATAATGTACAGGAGGTATACAGTATAATGTACAGGAGGTATATAGTATAATGTACAGGAGGTATATAGTATAATGTACAGGAGGTATATAGTATAATGTACAGGAGGTATATAGTATAATGTACAGGAGGTATACAGTATAATGTACAGGAGGTATATAGTATAATGTACAGGAGGTATACAGTATAATGTACAGGAGGTATACAGTATAATGTACAGGAGGTATATAGTATAATGTACAGGAGGTATATAGTATAATGTACAGGAGGTATATAGTATAATGTACAGGAGGTATACAGTATAATGTACAGGACGTATATAGTATAATGTACAGGTCGTATACAGTATAATGTACAGGAGGTATATAGTATAATGTACAGGAGGTATACAGTATAATGTACAGGAGGTATACAGTATAATGTACAGGACGTATATAGTATAATGTACAGGTCGTATACAGTATAATGTACAGGAGGTATACAGTATAATGTACAGGAGGTATATAGTATAATGTACAGGAGGTATATAGTATAATGTACAGGAGGTATACAGTATAATGTACAGGAGGTATACAGTATAATGTACAGGACGTATATAGTATAATGTACAGGTCGTATACAGTATAATGTACAGGAAGTATACAGTATAATGTACAGGAGGTATATAGTATAATGTACAGGAGGTATATAGTATAATGTACAGGAGGTATACAGTATAATGTACAGGAGGTATACAGTATAATGTACAGGAGGTATATAGTATAATGTACAGGAGGTATACAGTATAATGTACAGGACGTATATAGTATAATGTACAGGTCGTATACAGTATAATGTACAGGAGGTATATAGTATAATGTACAGGAGGTATACAGTATAATGTACAGGAGGTATACAGTATAATGTACAGGAGGTATATAGTATAATGTACAGGAGGTATATAGTATAATGTACAGGAGGTATATAGTATAATGTACAGGAGGTATATAGTATAATGTACAGGAGGTATACAGTATAATGTACAGGAGGTATATAGTATAATGTACAGGAGGTATACAGTATAATGTACAGGAGGTATACAGTATAATGTACAGGAGGTATATAGTATAATGTACAGGAGGTATATAGTATAATGTACAGGAGGTATATAGTATAATGTACAGGAGGTATATAGTATAATGTACAGGAGGTATACAGTATAATGTACAGGACGTATATAGTATAATGTACAGGTCGTATACAGTATAATGTACAGGAGGTATATAGTATAATGTACAGGAGGTATACAGTATAATGTACAGGACGTATATAGTATAATGTACAGGTCGTATACAGTATAATGTACAGGAGGTATATAGTATAATGTACAGGAGGTATACAGTATAATGTACAGGAGGTATACAGTATAATGTACAGGACGTATATAGTATAATGTACAGGTCGTATACAGTATAATGTACAGGAGGTATACAGTATAATGTACAGGAGGTATATAGTATAATGTACAGGAGGTATATAGTATAATGTACAGGAGGTATACAGTATAATGTACAGGAGGTATACAGTATAATGTACAGGACGTATATAGTATAATGTACAGGTCGTATACAGTATAATGTACAGGAAGTATACAGTATAATGTACAGGAGGTATATAGTATAATGTACAGGAGGTATATAGTATAATGTACAGGAGGTATACAGTATAATGTACAGGAGGTATACAGTATAATGTACAGGAGGTATACAGTATAATGTACAGGAGGTATATAGTATAATGTACAGGACGTATATAGTATAATGTACAGGAGGTATATAGTATAATGTACGGGTCGTATACAGTATAATGTACAGGAGGTATACAGTATAATGTACAGGAGGTATACAGTATAATGTACAGGAGGTATATAGTATAATGTACAGGACGTATATAGTATAATGTACAGGAGGTATATAGTATAATGTACGGGTCGTATACAGCAGTGGACGCAGCTGCTCACATGGAGGATCAGGCTTCTTCCTTCCATCTGCACAGGTGAGTTGTGTTGTGACGTCAGTGGGCGTGGCTTGCTCGGAGTCATGTGACCCAGCTCAGGTGTGTTCCAGGTGAGAGGAGACATGGCGGCCGGCGGGATTGAGGAGCAGCCGTGCGGCTTCAGTGAGTACAGCCGTCATTATACAGACAGAGGTGATAGCAGCCCGAGGATGGTGAGGGTTATACTGCCGAGCTGAGAGGGGCAGTGAGAGCATGTTAGAAAGGGGGACGCCAGGGCATGTGATAATGGGAGTAATGGGGGACGCCGAAGGGTGCGATAATGGGAGCAATGGGGGACGCCGGAGGGTGCGATAATGGGAGCAATGGGGGACGCCGGAGGGTGCGATAATGGGAGCAATGGGGGACGCCGGAGGGTGCGATAATGGGAGCAATGGGGGACGCCGGAGGGTGCGATAATGGGAGCAATGGGGGACGCCGGAGGGTGCGATAATGGGAGCAATGGGGGACGCCGGAGGGTGCGATAATGGGAGCAATGGGGGACGCCGGAGGGTGCGATAATGGGAGCAATGGGGGACGCCGGAGGGTGCGAGTGGGGGTCGCCGGAGGGTGAGGTAATGGGGGACATCGGAGGATGTGATAACGGAAGGGGAGAGTGGGGGTCAACGGAGGACCCCCCCCCCCCAGACTGACATCTCTCTAGTCATCCAAGTTCAGGAGCAACCAGACGTGAGTGGACAGAGGAGCAGAAGTCCTCACCTGCAGACGGGCTCTTCATAGCTGTCTACTACACCAGAATATGGCACACGGCGGGGGCCACACGGCGGGAGCTGCGGCCAAAGCTCGGGGACACCTGAATTACATTGTTCGTTCTTCTATTCTTCAGATTGAATCTCCCAGGGATTCAGACACCCAACCTGCGTTATTGTAGGCAGCACTGCCCGGTGGGGGACTCTCCTGTGATGTGCAGATAATACAGGTACACAGAGGTACAGCTCCATATACCAGAGCAGCTCTATGTGCCTGTATCACAGACAGAAAAGGAAGATTTTTTTTTCCTTCCTATAAAATTACAATAGTGACCTTTTTACTGCACGTTTTCTTTTAATAAACCTCACAAATTGGCAAATAACAGACTCATTTGTGCCCCTTTAATCGTGACAACTGGCACAACTAGATTTATGGGGATCGGTAAATAATGTGAAAAAGACAAGTGATTTTTTTTTTTTTTCCCCCCACCCATTAAAAATGTACCGCTGAGGCCGCGTTCTCCAGGTGTCTGCACCGCACAGCGCAGTAATAATCTTCTCTGGTTATGGAGTTTCTAGTGTTTTTTGCCCTTTCCCCTTATTTGATCCTTTTTGGTGCAGATGTGAAGCCCTCCACTAAAGCTGCAGCGTCCCGGGGGCGCAGTGTTCACGAAATCACATCCCCGTTGCTTGTACACAGCTCGTGGTCACATGTACTGTAAATGCTGTGGAGTGTTTTTTGCTTTGTTTTTTTGTGTTCAAACTGTCCAAGCAAATCAGATGTGATTTCCTGAAATCTTCGCGCTCTGTGCGTTTAAGGACGCTGCTGAACTCGGTGGTTTTGGTGCCATGTTTTTCTCTACAGGCTTCTATGTCTGGGGGGAAATAACTGCAAAGATTACGTAGTTTGGTGCAGATCCTGCAAAAACCCAAACCACAGGATTTATGCAATGTGTGAACACGGGCTGGTCAGTATTTGTAAGCCAGAAGGGTCAGTGTCTCTACACAAGCCTGCAGGTCAGGGTGTTTTACTAAATTTATGGAGAAAAAACTTTTGTTAGTTTTTTTTTTTCCCTTCAGTGTAGTATCGTATGGGGTTGGGGGCGCGCATCAATAGAACACTAATATAATATAACACTATACTCTTTGGGTAGGACGTGCTACTCCCGCCTGTGGCTCGCTGCTCGTGTTGCCGCCTCCCGCCTGTGGCTCGCTGCTCGTGTTGCCGCCTCCCGCCTGTGGCTCGCTGCTCGTGTTGCCGCCTCCCGCCTGTGGCTCGCTGCTCGTGTTGCCGCCTCCCGCCTGTGGCTCGCTGCTCGTGTTGCCGCCTCCCGCCTGTGGCTCGCTGCTCGTGTTGCCGCCTCCCGCCTGTGGCTCGCTGCTTGTGTTGCCGCCTCCCGCCTGTGGCTCGCTGCTTGTGTTGCCGCCTCCCGCCTGTGGCTCGCTGCTCGTGTTGCCGCCTCCCGCCTGTGGCTCGCTGCTCGTGTTGCCGCCTCCCGCCTGTGGCTCGCTGCTCGTGTTGCCGCCTCCAGTACTCTGGCTCTGAAGTTTGACTCCTGGTTGCACATTTTATATCAGCGCCTATGGAGCCGAGTTAGGACCCTCTCCACTTCCATCCCATGTCCTGTGTCATTGGCGGTATATATCGTCTGCATACACATCCTATAAGGTGTGGTTTTCCTAGAGGGTCTTCTTTGTATGACGGTCGCAGACCCCAGCCTCGCCGTCCAGCTTCTTACTATCGGGGGTGAGCGGCATTAATGATCTCAGCTCTGCATCCATTGGTGCCATACTCTTCTGGATAATCGTTGTCTTTCCCTTCAGGCCACTTGAGACTTGTGGTTCTTCTCTCCCTGTACATTAGATGTGGTGAAGGGCCCTCGCCACTTGATGCGGACTGGGATCGCGCTGATTTTCATTGGCCATGTCAATTTCATCTTGGGCGCCATTGTTCATGGTACCGTGCTGCGACATGTGGCCAACCCAGAGAAGAGGGTGAGCCCCGAATACTGCACCGCCAACATCATCTCTGTGGTGTCCGGGCTGCTGGTGAGTAGCTGCTGATGTCGCAGGGTGCAGTTGTGAAGAGCGCCCCCCTCTGGAGTACAGTGTACAAGCTATAGGCAAGTGTGGAGGGGGGTGAGTGCCACGTAAGAAGCTCCGGACACAGAAGTAGTAATGGGATATTGTCCTCAATTCACAAAGGGCAAATGGAAATCTCACCGGCATCCGGTGGCGGCCAGTCGCCTCAGTTGTCGGCATCTGGTGGCGGCCTGTGACTTGTACACAGTCTGTCGGCCTCAAACACAGAAGATCTGGGGGAAGTTCTCAAGATGTTTGGAACAACCTGTGTACAAGTGGCGGAAGTGATGGCCCGTGACCAGACACTGATGGCAGAGGTGAGGGGCCGTGACCAGACACTGATGAAAAATGTACATTTCTCTTTTCTTCAGTCACTGATACAATCCTGTCCTCCGCCTCTTGCTTTCTTTTCCACACCTGCCTAAGACTTGCACAGCACTGTATGTGGGGGCACTATACTATATGTGGTGCACGTCATTATTCCAGAAATCTTAGTTTACTATCCCCCCCCATCTTTCTCATATTCACACGTATTTCTGCAGAGCATCACGACAGGAATCTGCGCCATCCTCGCCTCCCGCAACCTGGGCTGTGGCAGAATCGTGAGTCTCCTCCATGATTGTTCTATAAACTGCTGCGGACACTTCCCGCCAGTTTTCTGATCACTCCATCTGTCTGCAGCACTGGTCACTCCTGGTCCTGGCCCTGCTGAACGCCCTGCTCTCGGCAGCTTGTTTCGTGGGTCTTGTCCTGTCTGTCTCACTGACCATTGCAAATGGAGGCAAGAACCTGATCTCTGGATGTAACACAACGGTTCTCCCTGCAGACACCCGCTCCGTCATCATGAGCAACGAGTGCCCCTTCGACACAACACGGATTTATGTAAGTACACTTTACCTTCAGCCAACACCTCTACATGTAGCGGCAAACTCTACTGATGGGCGGCATTCTCAGTGATGTCACCGCTGATCTCTGGTGATGGATAGGAGACATTCTCAGTGATGGCACCTCTGATCTCTGGTGATGGATAGGAGGCATTCTCAGTGATGGCACCGCTGATCTCTGGTGATGGATAGGAGACATTCTCAGTGATGGCACCTCTGAGCTCTGGCGATGGATAGGAGACATTCTCAGTGATGTCACCGCCGATCTCTGGTGATGGATAGGAGGCATTCTCAGTGATGTCACATCTGAGCTCTGGTGATGGATAGGAGACATTCTCAGTGATGTCACCGCCGATCTCTGGTGATGGATAGGAGGCATTCTCAGTGATGTCACCTCTGATCTCTAGTGATGGATAGGAGGCATTCTCAGTGATGTCACCTCTGATCTCTAGTGATGGATAGGAGGCATTCTCAGTGAGGTCACCGCTGATCTCCGGTGACGGATAGGAGACATTCTCAGTGATGTCACATCTGAGCTCTGGCGATGGATAGGAGACATTCTCAGTGATGGCACCGCCGATCTCTAGTGATGGATAGGAGACATTCTCAGTGATGGCACCGCTGATCTCTAGTGATGGATAGGAGACATTCTCAGTGATGGCACCTCTGAGCTCTGGCGATGGATAGGAGACATTCTCAGTGATGGCACCGCCGATCTCTGGTGATGGATAGGAGGCATTCTCGGTGATGGATAGGAGGCATTCTCAGTGATGGCACCTCTGATCTCTAGTAATGGATAGGAGGCATTCTCAGTGATGTCACCGCTGAGCTCTGGCGATGGATAGGAGACATTCTCAGTGATGTCACCGCTGATCTCTGGCGATAGATAGGCGGCCATCACTGAGACTAACTCCTATCCATCCAAATATCAGCAACACCACTGTATGCCTAGCTGCCTATCACTCTTCCCCACTTTCTTGTCTCCTCATTCATGGTGGGGGTGTCCCTATAGTGGGTTGGAACAGTGATTGTTTGGGGCCCTGTCCAGTCAAAGAGCTTCACGTTACATAAGTTCTTCTGTGGCGGACATGACAATGTTAGCTTTCTGTGACCATCATGTCTCCTCGGCACAGGACACCACGCTGGCTCTCTGGATCCCCTCCATGTTCCTGTCTATGGTGGAGGCTGCGCTTTCAATCCGCTGTTGTGTGGTGGCATTTATCCTCCGAGGGATCGGTCCTTGTGGAGAGACTTATCTGAAGCAGAAGGTAAGTTGGTACCTGGGTCCATCAGATAGCCCCAGTAGAATATTCTGTGTGGTGAAGAACTAGTGGAGGTAGTCTTGGGCCATTCTTCCTGGCTGTACCTCATGTTACCATAGCACCATTCCCTGGCAGCACTGGGGGTGATGGGGAACCAGATGTGGGGTCCTGGGATGTGCCTCACATGGGGTTACCATAGCACCATTCTCCGGCAGCACTGGGGGTGATGGGGCACCAGATGTGGGGTCCTGGGATGTGCCTCACATGGGGGTTACCATAGTGCCATTCCCTGGCAGCACTGGGGGTGATCGGGCACCAGATGTGGGGTCCTGGGACATGCTTGATATGGGGTTACCATAGCGCCTCTCCGGCACTTGGGGTGATGGGGCACCAGATGTGGGGTTCTTGGACCTGCCTCACATGGGGTTACCATAGCGCCATTCTCTGACAGCACTTGGGGTGATGGGGCACCAGATGTGGGGTTCTTGGACCTGCCTCACATGGGGTTACCATAGCGCCATTCTCTGACAGCACTTGGGGTGATGGGGCACCAGATGTGGGGTTCTTGGACCTGCCTCACATGGGGTTACCATAGCGCCATTCTCCAGCAGCACTTGGGGTGATGGGGCACCAGATGTGGGGTTCTTGGACCTGCCTCACATGGGGTTACCATAGCGCCATTCTCTGACAGCACTTGGGGTGATGGGGCACCAGATGTGGGGTTCTTGGACCTGCCTCACATGGGGTTACCATAGCGCCATTCTCCAGCAGCACTTGGGGTGATGGGGCACCAGATGTGGGGTCCTTGGACCTGCCTCACATGGGGTTACCATAGCGCCCTCTGGCAGCACTTGGGGTGATGGGGCACCAGATGTCGGGTCATTGGACCTGCCTCACATGGGGTTACCATAGCGCCACTCTCCGGCAGTACTTGGGGTGATGGGGCACCAGATGTGGGGTCCTTGGACCTGCCTCACATGGGGTTACCATAGCGCCACTCTCTGGCAGCACTTGGGGTGATGGGGCACCAGATGTCGGGTCATTGGACCTGCCTCACATGGGGTTACCATAGCGCCACTCTCCGGCAGTACTTGGGGTGATGGGGCACCAGATGTGGGGTCCTTGGACCTGCCTCACATGGGGTTACCATAGCGCCCTCTGGCAGCACTTGGGGTGATGGGGCACCAGATGTCGGGTCATTGGACCTGCCTCACATGGGGTTACCATAGCGCCACTCTCCGGCAGTACTTGGGGTGATGGGGCACCAGATGTGGGGTCCTTGGACCTGCCTCACATGGGGTTACCATAGCGCCACTCTCTGGCAGCACTTGGGGGTGATGGGGCACCAGATGTGAGGTCCTGGGATGTGCCTCACATGGGGTTACCATAGCGCCACTCTCCGGCAGTACTTGGGGTGAGGGGGCACCAGATGTGGGGTCCTGGGATGTGCCTCACATGGGGTTACCATAGCGCCACTCTCCGGCAGTACTTGGGGTGATGGGGCACCAGATGTGGGGTCATTGGACCTGCCTCACATGGGGTTACCGTAGCGCCACTCTCCGGCAGCACTTGGGGGTGATGGGGCACCAGATGTGGGGTCATTGGACCTGCCTCACATGGGGTTACCATAGCGCCACTCTCTGGCAGCACTTGGGGGTGATGGGGCACCAGATGTGGGGTCATTGGACCTGCCTCACATGGGGTTACCGTAGCGCCACTCTCCGGCAGCACTTGGGGGTGATGGGGCACCAGATGTGGGGTCATTGGACCTGCCTCACATGGGGTTACCATAGCGCCACTCTCTGGCAGCACTTGGGGGTGATGGGGCACCAGATGTGGGGTCATTGGACCTGCCTCACATGGGGTTACCATAGCGCCATTCTCTGCCAGCACATGGGGTGATGGGGCACCAGATGTGGGGTTCTTGGACCTGCCTCACATGGGGTTACCATAGCGCCACTCTCTGGCAGCACTTGGGGGTGATGGGGCACCAGATGTGGGGTCATTGGACCTGCCTCACATGGGGTTACCATAGCGCCACTCTCTGGCAGCACTTGGGGGTGATGGGGCACCAGATGTGGGGTTCTTGGACCTGCCTCACATGGGGTTACCATAGCGCCACTCTCTGGCAGCACTTGGGGGTGATGGGGCACCAGATGTGGGGTCATTGGACCTGCCTCACATGGGGTTACCATAGCGCCACTCTCTGGCAG
>NW_027194059.1:0-29361 GCF_032444005.1 Ranitomeya imitator
ACATATGTAGGCCTATGGTCTGAACAAGAAAACAACCAAAATTTAACCAGTCATCGCTTCTCACACACTGAGGACCAGTCATGTCGAAATGACTTCTCATGCATTTTATGCATTGGTAAAAGCACTATGATGAAAAGTGTGATAAGTTTTCAGGTATCTCCTATACTAATAGAGCCCACATGCTCACACGGTTTGCCACATGATGTAGGCCTAGGGAACGAACAAGAAACCACCAAAAATTTTAACCAGTCATCGTTCTCACAACACTGAGGACCAGTCATTCGAAATGACTTCTCCATGCATTTTATGCATTGGTAAAAGCACTATGATGAAAAGTGTGATATGTTTTCAGGTATCTCCTATACTAATAGAGGACACCTGCTCACCGGTTTGCCACATGATGTAGGCCTATGGACTGAACAAGAAACCACCAAAATTTTAACCAGTCATCGTTCTCACAACACTGAGGACCAGTCATTCGAAATGACTTCTCCATGCATTTTATGCATTGGTAAAAGCACTATGATGAAAAGTGTGATATGTTTTCAGTATCTCCTATACTAATAGAGCCACATGCCTCACCGGTTTGCCACATAATGTAGGCCTATGGACTGAACAAGAAACCACCAAAAATTTTAACCAGTCATCGTTCTCACGAACACTGAGGACCAGTCCCATTCGAAATGACTTTCTCCATGCATTTTATGCATTGGTAAAAGCACTATGATGAAAACAGGTATCTCCTATACTAATAGAGCCACATGCTCACCGGTTTGCCACATGATGTAGACCTATGGACTGAACAAGAAACCACCAAAAATTTTAACCAGTCATCGTTCTCACAACACTGAGGACCAGTCATTCGAAATGACTTCTCCATGCATTTTATGCATTGGTAAAAAGCACTATGATGAAAAGTGTGATATGTTTTCAGGTATCTCCTATACTAATAGAGCCACATGCTCACCGGTTTGCCACATGATGTAGGCCTATGGACTGAACAAGAAACCACCAAAAATTTTAACCAGTCATCGTTCTCACAACACTGAGGACCAGTCATTCGAAATGACTTCTCCATGCATTTTATGCATTGGTAAAAGCACTATGATGAAAAGTGTGATATGTTTTCAGGTATCTCCTATACTAATAGAGCCACATGCTCACCGGTTTGCCACATGATGTAGGCCTATGGACTGAACAAGAAACCACCAAAAATTTTAACCAGTCATCGTTCTCACAACACTGAGGACCAGTCATTCGAAATGACTTCTCCATGCATTTTATGCATTGGTAAAAGCACTATGATGAAAAGTGTGATATGTTTTCAGGTATCTCCTATACTAATAGAGCCACATGCTCACCGGTTTGCCACATGATGTAGGCCTATGGACTGAACAAGAAACCACCAAAAATTTTAACCAGTCATCGTTCTCACAACACTGAGGACCAGTCATTCGAAATGACTTCTCCATGCATTTTATGCATTGGTAAAAGCACTATGATGAAAAGTGTGATATGTTTTCAGGTATCTCCTATACTAATAGAGCCACATGCTCACCGGTTTGCCACATGATGTAGGCCTATGGACTGAACAAGAAACCAACAAAAATTTTAACCAGTCATCGTTCTCACAACACTGAGGACCAGTCATTCGAAATGACTTCTCCATGCATTTTATGCATTGGTAAAAGCACTATGATGAAAAGTGTGATAAGTTTTCAGGTATCTCCTATACTAATAGAGCCACATGCTCACCGGTTTGCCACATGATGTAGGCCTATGGACTGAACAAGAAACACCAAAAATTTTAACCAGTCATCGTTCTCACAACACTGAGGACCAGTCATTCGAAATGACTTCTCCATGCATTTTATGCATTGGTAAAAGCACTATGATGAAAAGTGTGATATGTTTTCAGGTATCTCCTATACTAATAGAGCCACATGCTCACCGGTTTGCCACATGATGTAGGCCTATGGACTGAACAAGAAACCACCAAAAATTTTAACCAGTCATCGTTCTCACAACACTGAGGACCAGTCATTCGAAATGACTTCTCCATGCATTTTAATGCATTGGTAAAAGCACTATGATGAAAAGTGTGATATGTTTTCAGGTATCCTCCTATACTAATAGAGCCACATGCTCACCGGTTTGCCACATGATGTAGGCCTATGGACTGAACAAGAAACCACCAAAAATTTTAACCAGTCATCGTTCTCACAACACTGAGGACCAGTCATTCGAAATGACTTCTCCATGCATTTTATGCATTGGTAAAAGCACTATGATGAAAAGTGTGATATGTTTTCAGGTATCTCCTATACTAATAGAGCCACATGCTCACCGGTTTGCCACATGATGTAGGCCTATGGACTGAACAAGAAACCACCAAAAATTTTAACCAGTCATCGTTCTCACAACACTGAGGACCAGTCATTCGAAATGACTTCTCCATGCATTTCATGCATTGGTAAAAGCACTATGATGAAAAGTGTGATATGTTTTCAGGTATCTCCTATACTAATAGAGCCACATGCTCACCGGTTTGCCACATGATGTAGGCCTATGGACTGAACAAGAAACCACCAAAAAATTTTACCAGTCATCGTTCTCACAACACTGAGGACCAGTCATTCGAAATGACTTCTCCATGCATTTTATGCATTGGTAAAAGCACTATGATGAAAAGTGTGATATGTTTTCAGGTATCTCCTATACTAAAAGAGCCACATGCTCACCGGTTTTGCCACATGATGTAGGCCTATGGACTGAACAAGAAACCACCAAAATTTTAACCAGTCATCGTTCTCACAACACTGAGGACCCAGTCATTCGAAATGACTTCTCCATGCATTTTATGCATTGGTAAAAGCACTATGATGAAAAGTGTGATATGTTTTCAGGTATCTCCTATACTAATAGAGCCACATGCTCACCGGTTTGCCACATGATGTAGGCCTATGACTGAACAAGAAACCACCAAAAATTTTAACCAGTCATCGTTCTCACAACACTGAGGACCAGTCATTCGAAATGACTTCTCCATGCATTTTATGCATTGGTAAAAGCACTATGATGAAAAGTGTGATATGTTTTCAGGTATCTCCTATACTAATAGAGCCACATGCTCACCGGTTTGCCACATGATGTAGGCCTATGGACTGAACAAGAAACCACCAAAAATTTTAACCAGTCATCGTTCTCACAACACTGAGGACCAGTCATTCGAAATGACTTCTCCATGCATTTTATGCATTGGTAAAAGCACTATGATGAAAAGTGTGATATGTTTTCAGGTATCTCCTATACTAATAGAGCCACATGCTCACCGGTTTGCCACATGATGTAGGCCTATGGACTGAACAAGAAACCACCAAAAATTTTAACCAGTCATCGTTCTCACAACACTGAGGACCAGTCATTCGAAATGACTTCTCCATGCATTTTATGCATTGGTAAAAGCACTATGATGAAAAGTGTGATATGTTTTCAGGTATCTCCTATACTAATAGAGCCACATGCTCACCGGTTTGCCACATGATGTAGGCCTATGGACTGAACAAGAAACCACCAAAAATTTTAACCAGTCATCGTTCTCACAACACTGAGGACCAGTCATTCGAAATGACTTCTCCATGCATTTTATGCATTGGTAAAAGCACTATGATGAAAAGTGTGATATGTTTTCAGGTATCTCCTATACTAATAGAGCCACATGCTCACCGGTTTGCCACATGATGTAGGCCTATGGACTGAACAAGAAACCACCAAAAATTTTAACCAGTCATCGTTCTCACAACACTGAGGACCAGTCATTCGAAATGACTTCTCCATGCATTTTATGCATTGGTAAAAGCACTATGATGAAAAGTGTGATATGTTTTCAGGTATCTCCTATACTAATAGAGCCACATGCTCACCGGTTTGCCACATGATGTAGGCCTATGGACTGAACAAGAAACCACCAAAAATTTTAACCAGTCATCGTTCTCACAACACTGAGGACCAGTCATTCGAAATGACTTCTCCATGCATTTTATGCATTGGTAAAAGCACTATGATGAAAAGTGTGATATGTTTTCAGGTATCTCCTATACTAATAGAGCCACATGCTCACCGGTTTGCCACATGATGTAGGCCTATGGACTGAACAAGAAACCACCAAAAATTTTAACCAGTCATCGTTCTCACAACACTGAGGACCAGTCATTCGAAATGACTTCTCCATGCATTTTATGCATTGGTAAAAGCACTATGATGAAAAGTGTGATATGTTTTCAGGTATCTCCTATACTAATAGAGCCACATGCTCACCGGTTTGCCACATGATGTAGGCCTATGGACTGAACAAGAAACCACCAAAAATTTTAACCAGTCATCGTTCTCACAACACTGAGGACCAGTCATTCGAAATGACTTCTCCATGCATTTTATGCATTGGTAAAAGCACTATGATGAAAAGTGTGATATGTTTTCAGGTATCTCCTATACTAATAGAGCCACATGCTCACCGGTTTGCCACATGATGTAGGCCTATGGACTGAACAAGAAACCACCAAAAATTTTAACCAGTCATCGTTCTCACAACACTGAGGACCAGTCATTCGAAATGACTTCTCCATGCATTTTATGCATTGGTAAAAGCACTATGATGAAAAGTGTGATATGTTTTCAGGTATCTCCTATACTAATAGAGCCACATGCTCACCGGTTTGCCACATGATGTAGGCCTATGGACTGAACAAGAAACCACCAAAAATTTTAACCAGTCATCGTTCTCACAACACTGAGGACCAGTCATTCGAAATGACTTCTCCATGCATTTTATGCATTGGTAAAAGCACTATGATGAAAAGTGTGATATGTTTTCAGGTATCTCCTATACTAATAGAGCCACATGCTCACCGGTTTGCCACATGATGTAGGCCTATGGACTGAACAAGAAACCACCAAAAATTTTAACCAGTCATCGTTCTCACAACACTGAGGACCAGTCATTCGAAATGACTTCTCCATGCATTTTATGCATTGGTAAAAGCACTATGATGAAAAGTGTGATATGTTTTCAGGTATCTCCTATACTAATAGAGCCACATGCTCACCGGTTTGCCACATGATGTAGGCCTATGGACTGAACAAGAAACCACCAAAAATTTTAACCAGTCATCGTTCTCACAACACTGAGGACCAGTCATTCGAAATGACTTCTCCATGCATTTTATGCATTGGTAAAAGCACTATGATGAAAAGTGTGATATGTTTTCAGGTATCTCCTATACTAATAGAGCCACATGCTCACCGGTTTGCCACATGATGTAGGCCTATGGACTGAACAAGAAACCACCAAAAATTTTAACCAGTCATCGTTCTCACAACACTGAGGACCAGTCATTCGAAATGACTTCTCCATGCATTTTATGCATTGGTAAAAGCACTATGATGAAAAGTGTGATATGTTTTCAGGTATCTCCTATACTAATAGAGCCACATGCTCACCGGTTTGCCACATGATGTAGGCCTATGGACTGAACAAGAAACCACCAAAAATTTTAACCAGTCATCGTTCTCACAACACTGAGGACCAGTCATTCGAAATGACTTCTCCATGCATTTTATGCATTGGTAAAAGCACTATGATGAAAAGTGTGATATGTTTTCAGGTATCTCCTATACTAATAGAGCCACATGCTCACCGGTTTGCCACATGATGTAGGCCTATGGACTGAACAAGAAACCACCAAAAATTTTAACCAGTCATCGTTCTCACAACACTGAGGACCAGTCATTCGAAATGACTTCTCCATGCATTTTATGCATTGGTAAAAGCACTATGATGAAAAGTGTGATATGTTTTCAGGTATCTCCTATACTAATAGAGCCACATGCTCACCGGTTTGCCACATGATGTAGGCCTATGGACTGAACAAGAAACCACCAAAAATTTTAACCAGTCATCGTTCTCACAACACTGAGGACCAGTCATTCGAAATGACTTCTCCATGCATTTTATGCATTGGTAAAAGCACTATGATGAAAAGTGTGATATGTTTTCAGGTATCTCCTATACTAATAGAGCCACATGCTCACCGGTTTGCCACATGATGTAGGCCTATGGACTGAACAAGAAACCACCAAAAATTTTAACCAGTCATCGTTCTCACAACACTGAGGACCAGTCATTCGAAATGACTTCTCCATGCATTTTATGCATTGGTAAAAGCACTATGATGAAAAGTGTGATATGTTTTCAGGTATCTCCTATACTAATAGAGCCACATGCTCACCGGTTTGCCACATGATGTAGGCCTATGGACTGAACAAGAAACCACCAAAAATTTTAACCAGTCATCGTTCTCACAACACTGAGGACCAGTCATTCGAAATGACTTCTCCATGCATTTTATGCATTGGTAAAAGCACTATGATGAAAAGTGTGATATGTTTTCAGGTATCTCCTATACTAATAGAGCCACATGCTCACCGGTTTGCCACATGATGTAGGCCTATGGACTGAACAAGAAACCACCAAAAATTTTAACCAGTCATCGTTCTCACAACACTGAGGACCAGTCATTCGAAATGACTTCTCCATGCATTTTATGCATTGGTAAAAGCACTATGATGAAAAGTGTGATATGTTTTCAGGTATCTCCTATACTAATAGAGCCACATGCTCACCGGTTTGCCACATGATGTAGGCCTATGGACTGAACAAGAAACCACCAAAAATTTTAACCAGTCATCGTTCTCACAACACTGAGGACCAGTCATTCGAAATGACTTCTCCATGCATTTTATGCATTGGTAAAAGCACTATGATGAAAAGTGTGATATGTTTTCAGGTATCTCCTATACTAATAGAGCCACATGCTCACCGGTTTGCCACATGATGTAGGCCTATGGACTGAACAAGAAACCACCAAAAATTTTAACCAGTCATCGTTCTCACAACACTGAGGACCAGTCATTCGAAATGACTTCTCCATGCATTTTATGCATTGGTAAAAGCACTATGATGAAAAGTGTGATATGTTTTCAGGTATCTCCTATACTAATAGAGCCACATGCTCACCGGTTTGCCACATGATGTAGGCCTATGGACTGAACAAGAAACCACCAAAAATTTTAACCAGTCATCGTTCTCACAACACTGAGGACCAGTCATTCGAAATGACTTCTCCATGCATTTTATGCATTGGTAAAAGCACTATGATGAAAAGTGTGATATGTTTTCAGGTATCTCCTATACTAATAGAGCCACATGCTCACCGGTTTGCCACATGATGTAGGCCTATGGACTGAACAAGAAACCACCAAAAATTTTAACCAGTCATCGTTCTCACAACACTGAGGACCAGTCATTCGAAATGACTTCTCCATGCATTTTATGCATTGGTAAAAGCACTATGATGAAAAGTGTGATATGTTTTCAGGTATCTCCTATACTAATAGAGCCACATGCTCACCGGTTTGCCACATGATGTAGGCCTATGGACTGAACAAGAAACCACCAAAAATTTTAACCAGTCATCGTTCTCACAACACTGAGGACCAGTCATTCGAAATGACTTCTCCATGCATTTTATGCATTGGTAAAAGCACTATGATGAAAAGTGTGATATGTTTTCAGGTATCTCCTATACTAATAGAGCCACATGCTCACCGGTTTGCCACATGATGTAGGCCTATGGACTGAACAAGAAACCACCAAAAATTTTAACCAGTCATCGTTCTCACAACACTGAGGACCAGTCATTCGAAATGACTTCTCCATGCATTTTATGCATTGGTAAAAGCACTATGATGAAAAGTGTGATATGTTTTCAGGTATCTCCTATACTAATAGAGCCACATGCTCACCGGTTTGCCACATGATGTAGGCCTATGGACTGAACAAGAAACCACCAAAAATTTTAACCAGTCATCGTTCTCACAACACTGAGGACCAGTCATTCGAAATGACTTCTCCATGCATTTTATGCATTGGTAAAAGCACTATGATGAAAAGTGTGATATGTTTTCAGGTATCTCCTATACTAATAGAGCCACATGCTCACCGGTTTGCCACATGATGTAGGCCTATGGACTGAACAAGAAACCACCAAAAATTTTAACCAGTCATCGTTCTCACAACACTGAGGACCAGTCATTCGAAATGACTTCTCCATGCATTTTATGCATTGGTAAAAGCACTATGATGAAAAGTGTGATATGTTTTCAGGTATCTCCTATACTAATAGAGCCACATGCTCACCGGTTTGCCACATGATGTAGGCCTATGGACTGAACAAGAAACCACCAAAAATTTTAACCAGTCATCGTTCTCACAACACTGAGGACCAGTCATTCGAAATGACTTCTCCATGCATTTTATGCATTGGTAAAAGCACTATGATGAAAAGTGTGATATGTTTTCAGGTATCTCCTATACTAATAGAGCCACATGCTCACCGGTTTGCCACATGATGTAGGCCTATGGACTGAACAAGAAACCACCAAAAATTTTAACCAGTCATCGTTCTCACAACACTGAGGACCAGTCATTCGAAATGACTTCTCCATGCATTTTATGCATTGGTAAAAGCACTATGATGAAAAGTGTGATATGTTTTCAGGTATCTCCTATACTAATAGAGCCACATGCTCACCGGTTTGCCACATGATGTAGGCCTATGGACTGAACAAGAAACCACCAAAAATTTTAACCAGTCATCGTTCTCACAACACTGAGGACCAGTCATTCGAAATGACTTCTCCATGCATTTTATGCATTGGTAAAAGCACTATGATGAAAAGTGTGATATGTTTTCAGGTATCTCCTATACTAATAGAGCCACATGCTCACCGGTTTGCCACATGATGTAGGCCTATGGACTGAACAAGAAACCACCAAAAATTTTAACCAGTCATCGTTCTCACAACACTGAGGACCAGTCATTCGAAATGACTTCTCCATGCATTTTATGCATTGGTAAAAGCACTATGATGAAAAGTGTGATATGTTTTCAGGTATCTCCTATACTAATAGAGCCACATGCTCACCGGTTTGCCACATGATGTAGGCCTATGGACTGAACAAGAAACCACCAAAAATTTTAACCAGTCATCGTTCTCACAACACTGAGGACCAGTCATTCGAAATGACTTCTCCATGCATTTTATGCATTGGTAAAAGCACTATGATGAAAAGTGTGATATGTTTTCAGGTATCTCCTATACTAATAGAGCCACATGCTCACCGGTTTGCCACATGATGTAGGCCTATGGACTGAACAAGAAACCACCAAAAATTTTAACCAGTCATCGTTCTCACAACACTGAGGACCAGTCATTCGAAATGACTTCTCCATGCATTTTATGCATTGGTAAAAGCACTATGATGAAAAGTGTGATATGTTTTCAGGTATCTCCTATACTAATAGAGCCACATGCTCACCGGTTTGCCACATGATGTAGGCCTATGGACTGAACAAGAAACCACCAAAAATTTTAACCAGTCATCGTTCTCACAACACTGAGGACCAGTCATTCGAAATGACTTCTCCATGCATTTTATGCATTGGTAAAAGCACTATGATGAAAAGTGTGATATGTTTTCAGGTATCTCCTATACTAATAGAGCCACATGCTCACCGGTTTGCCACATGATGTAGGCCTATGGACTGAACAAGAAACCACCAAAAATTTTAACCAGTCATCGTTCTCACAACACTGAGGACCAGTCATTCGAAATGACTTCTCCATGCATTTTATGCATTGGTAAAAGCACTATGATGAAAAGTGTGATATGTTTTCAGGTATCTCCTATACTAATAGAGCCACATGCTCACCGGTTTGCCACATGATGTAGGCCTATGGACTGAACAAGAAACCACCAAAAATTTTAACCAGTCATCGTTCTCACAACACTGAGGACCAGTCATTCGAAATGACTTCTCCATGCATTTTATGCATTGGTAAAAGCACTATGATGAAAAGTGTGATATGTTTTCAGGTATCTCCTATACTAATAGAGCCACATGCTCACCGGTTTGCCACATGATGTAGGCCTATGGACTGAACAAGAAACCACCAAAAATTTTAACCAGTCATCGTTCTCACAACACTGAGGACCAGTCATTCGAAATGACTTCTCCATGCATTTTATGCATTGGTAAAAGCACTATGATGAAAAGTGTGATATGTTTTCAGGTATCTCCTATACTAATAGAGCCACATGCTCACCGGTTTGCCACATGATGTAGGCCTATGGACTGAACAAGAAACCACCAAAAATTTTAACCAGTCATCGTTCTCACAACACTGAGGACCAGTCATTCGAAATGACTTCTCCATGCATTTTATGCATTGGTAAAAGCACTATGATGAAAAGTGTGATATGTTTTCAGGTATCTCCTATACTAATAGAGCCACATGCTCACCGGTTTGCCACATGATGTAGGCCTATGGACTGAACAAGAAACCACCAAAAATTTTAACCAGTCATCGTTCTCACAACACTGAGGACCAGTCATTCGAAATGACTTCTCCATGCATTTTATGCATTGGTAAAAGCACTATGATGAAAAGTGTGATATGTTTTCAGGTATCTCCTATACTAATAGAGCCACATGCTCACCGGTTTGCCACATGATGTAGGCCTATGGACTGAACAAGAAACCACCAAAAATTTTAACCAGTCATCGTTCTCACAACACTGAGGACCAGTCATTCGAAATGACTTCTCCATGCATTTTATGCATTGGTAAAAGCACTATGATGAAAAGTGTGATATGTTTTCAGGTATCTCCTATACTAATAGAGCCACATGCTCACCGGTTTGCCACATGATGTAGGCCTATGGACTGAACAAGAAACCACCAAAAATTTTAACCAGTCATCGTTCTCACAACACTGAGGACCAGTCATTCGAAATGACTTCTCCATGCATTTTATGCATTGGTAAAAGCACTATGATGAAAAGTGTGATATGTTTTCAGGTATCTCCTATACTAATAGAGCCACATGCTCACCGGTTTGCCACATGATGTAGGCCTATGGACTGAACAAGAAACCACCAAAAATTTTAACCAGTCATCGTTCTCACAACACTGAGGACCAGTCATTCGAAATGACTTCTCCATGCATTTTATGCATTGGTAAAAGCACTATGATGAAAAGTGTGATATGTTTTCAGGTATCTCCTATACTAATAGAGCCACATGCTCACCGGTTTGCCACATGATGTAGGCCTATGGACTGAACAAGAAACCACCAAAAATTTTAACCAGTCATCGTTCTCACAACACTGAGGACCAGTCATTCGAAATGACTTCTCCATGCATTTTATGCATTGGTAAAAGCACTATGATGAAAAGTGTGATATGTTTTCAGGTATCTCCTATACTAATAGAGCCACATGCTCACCGGTTTGCCACATGATGTAGGCCTATGGACTGAACAAGAAACCACCAAAAATTTTAACCAGTCATCGTTCTCACAACACTGAGGACCAGTCATTCGAAATGACTTCTCCATGCATTTTATGCATTGGTAAAAGCACTATGATGAAAAGTGTGATATGTTTTCAGGTATCTCCTATACTAATAGAGCCACATGCTCACCGGTTTGCCACATGATGTAGGCCTATGGACTGAACAAGAAACCACCAAAAATTTTAACCAGTCATCGTTCTCACAACACTGAGGACCAGTCATTCGAAATGACTTCTCCATGCATTTTATGCATTGGTAAAAGCACTATGATGAAAAGTGTGATATGTTTTCAGGTATCTCCTATACTAATAGAGCCACATGCTCACCGGTTTGCCACATGATGTAGGCCTATGGACTGAACAAGAAACCACCAAAAATTTTAACCAGTCATCGTTCTCACAACACTGAGGACCAGTCATTCGAAATGACTTCTCCATGCATTTTATGCATTGGTAAAAGCACTATGATGAAAAGTGTGATATGTTTTCAGGTATCTCCTATACTAATAGAGCCACATGCTCACCGGTTTGCCACATGATGTAGGCCTATGGACTGAACAAGAAACCACCAAAAATTTTAACCAGTCATCGTTCTCACAACACTGAGGACCAGTCATTCGAAATGACTTCTCCATGCATTTTATGCATTGGTAAAAGCACTATGATGAAAAGTGTGATATGTTTTCAGGTATCTCCTATACTAATAGAGCCACATGCTCACCGGTTTGCCACATGATGTAGGCCTATGGACTGAACAAGAAACCACCAAAAATTTTAACCAGTCATCGTTCTCACAACACTGAGGACCAGTCATTCGAAATGACTTCTCCATGCATTTTATGCATTGGTAAAAGCACTATGATGAAAAGTGTGATATGTTTTCAGGTATCTCCTATACTAATAGAGCCACATGCTCACCGGTTTGCCACATGATGTAGGCCTATGGACTGAACAAGAAACCACCAAAAATTTTAACCAGTCATCGTTCTCACAACACTGAGGACCAGTCATTCGAAATGACTTCTCCATGCATTTTATGCATTGGTAAAAGCACTATGATGAAAAGTGTGATATGTTTTCAGGTATCTCCTATACTAATAGAGCCACATGCTCACCGGTTTGCCACATGATGTAGGCCTATGGACTGAACAAGAAACCACCAAAAATTTTAACCAGTCATCGTTCTCACAACACTGAGGACCAGTCATTCGAAATGACTTCTCCATGCATTTTATGCATTGGTAAAAGCACTATGATGAAAAGTGTGATATGTTTTCAGGTATCTCCTATACTAATAGAGCCACATGCTCACCGGTTTGCCACATGATGTAGGCCTATGGACTGAACAAGAAACCACCAAAAATTTTAACCAGTCATCGTTCTCACAACACTGAGGACCAGTCATTCGAAATGACTTCTCCATGCATTTTATGCATTGGTAAAAGCACTATGATGAAAAGTGTGATATGTTTTCAGGTATCTCCTATACTAATAGAGCCACATGCTCACCGGTTTGCCACATGATGTAGGCCTATGGACTGAACAAGAAACCACCAAAAATTTTAACCAGTCATCGTTCTCACAACACTGAGGACCAGTCATTCGAAATGACTTCTCCATGCATTTTATGCATTGGTAAAAGCACTATGATGAAAAGTGTGATATGTTTTCAGGTATCTCCTATACTAATAGAGCCACATGCTCACCGGTTTGCCACATGATGTAGGCCTATGGACTGAACAAGAAACCACCAAAAATTTTAACCAGTCATCGTTCTCACAACACTGAGGACCAGTCATTCGAAATGACTTCTCCATGCATTTTATGCATTGGTAAAAGCACTATGATGAAAAGTGTGATATGTTTTCAGGTATCTCCTATACTAATAGAGCCACATGCTCACCGGTTTGCCACATGATGTAGGCCTATGGACTGAACAAGAAACCACCAAAAATTTTAACCAGTCATCGTTCTCACAACACTGAGGACCAGTCATTCGAAATGACTTCTCCATGCATTTTATGCATTGGTAAAAGCACTATGATGAAAAGTGTGATATGTTTTCAGGTATCTCCTATACTAATAGAGCCACATGCTCACCGGTTTGCCACATGATGTAGGCCTATGGACTGAACAAGAAACCACCAAAAATTTTAACCAGTCATCGTTCTCACAACACTGAGGACCAGTCATTCGAAATGACTTCTCCATGCATTTTATGCATTGGTAAAAGCACTATGATGAAAAGTGTGATATGTTTTCAGGTATCTCCTATACTAATAGAGCCACATGCTCACCGGTTTGCCACATGATGTAGGCCTATGGACTGAACAAGAAACCACCAAAAATTTTAACCAGTCATCGTTCTCACAACACTGAGGACCAGTCATTCGAAATGACTTCTCCATGCATTTTATGCATTGGTAAAAGCACTATGATGAAAAGTGTGATATGTTTTCAGGTATCTCCTATACTAATAGAGCCACATGCTCACCGGTTTGCCACATGATGTAGGCCTATGGACTGAACAAGAAACCACCAAAAATTTTAACCAGTCATCGTTCTCACAACACTGAGGACCAGTCATTCGAAATGACTTCTCCATGCATTTTATGCATTGGTAAAAGCACTATGATGAAAAGTGTGATATGTTTTCAGGTATCTCCTATACTAATAGAGCCACATGCTCACCGGTTTGCCACATGATGTAGGCCTATGGACTGAACAAGAAACCACCAAAAATTTTAACCAGTCATCGTTCTCACAACACTGAGGACCAGTCATTCGAAATGACTTCTCCATGCATTTTATGCATTGGTAAAAGCACTATGATGAAAAGTGTGATATGTTTTCAGGTATCTCCTATACTAATAGAGCCACATGCTCACCGGTTTGCCACATGATGTAGGCCTATGGACTGAACAAGAAACCACCAAAAATTTTAACCAGTCATCGTTCTCACAACACTGAGGACCAGTCATTCGAAATGACTTCTCCATGCATTTTATGCATTGGTAAAAGCACTATGATGAAAAGTGTGATATGTTTTCAGGTATCTCCTATACTAATAGAGCCACATGCTCACCGGTTTGCCACATGATGTAGGCCTATGGACTGAACAAGAAACCACCAAAAATTTTAACCAGTCATCGTTCTCACAACACTGAGGACCAGTCATTCGAAATGACTTCTCCATGCATTTTATGCATTGGTAAAAGCACTATGATGAAAAGTGTGATATGTTTTCAGGTATCTCCTATACTAATAGAGCCACATGCTCACCGGTTTGCCACATGATGTAGGCCTATGGACTGAACAAGAAACCACCAAAAATTTTAACCAGTCATCGTTCTCACAACACTGAGGACCAGTCATTCGAAATGACTTCTCCATGCATTTTATGCATTGGTAAAAGCACTATGATGAAAAGTGTGATATGTTTTCAGGTATCTCCTATACTAATAGAGCCACATGCTCACCGGTTTGCCACATGATGTAGGCCTATGGACTGAACAAGAAACCACCAAAAATTTTAACCAGTCATCGTTCTCACAACACTGAGGACCAGTCATTCGAAATGACTTCTCCATGCATTTTATGCATTGGTAAAAGCACTATGATGAAAAGAGTCACTCTGTTTTCAACATAGTGCTTTTACCAATGCATAAAATGCATGGAGAAGTCATTTCGAATGACTGGTCCTCAGTGTTGTGAGGAAACGATGACTGGTTAAAATTTTTGGTGGTTCTTGTTCAGTCCATAGGCCTACATCATGTGGCAAACCGGTGAGCATGTGGCTCTATTAGTATAGGAGATACCTGAAACATATCACACTTTTCATCATAGTGCTTTACCAATGCATAAATGCATGGAGAAGTCATTTCGAATGACTGGTCCTCAGTGTTGTGAGAACGATGACTGGTTAAAATTTTTGGTGGTTTCTTGTTCAGTCCATAGGCCTACATCATGTGGCAAACCGGTGAGCATGTGGCTCTATTAGTATAGGAGATACCAGAAAACATATCACACTTTTCATCATAGTGCTTTTACCAATGCATAAAATGCATGGAGAAGTCATTTCGAATGACTGGTACCTCAGTGTTGTGAGAACGATGACTGGTTAAAATTTTTGGTGGTTTCTTGTTCAGTCCATAGGCCTACAATCATGTGGCAAACCGGTGAGCATGTGGCTCTATTAGTATAGGAGATACCTGAAAACATATCACACTTTTCATCATAGTGCTATTACCAATGCATAAAATGCATGGAGAAGTCATTTCGAATGACTGGTCCTCAGTGTTGTGAGAACGATGACTGGTTAAAATTTTTGGTGGTTCTTGTTCAGTCCATAGGCCTACATCATGTGGCAAACCGGTGAGCATGTGGCTCTATTAGTATAGGAGATACCTGAAAACATATCACACTTTTCATCATAGTGCTTTTACCAATGCATAAAATGCATGGAGAAGTCATTTCGAATGACTGGTCCTCAGTGTTGTGAGAACAATGATTGGTTAAAATTTTTGGTGGTTTCTTGTCAGTCCATAGGCCTACATCATGTGGCAAACCGGTGAGCTGTGGCTCTATTAGTATAGGAGATACCTGAAAACTTATCACACTTTTCATCATAGTGCTTTTACCAATGCATAAAATGCATGGAGAAGTCATTTCGAATGACTGGTCCTCAGTGTTGTGAGAACGATGACTGGTTAAAATTTTTGGTGGTTTCTGTTCAGTCCATAGGCCTACATCATGTGGCAAACCGGTGGAGCATGTGGCTCTATTAGTATAGGAGATACCTGAAAACATATCACACTTTTCATCATAGTGCTTTTACCAATGCATAAAATGCATGGAGAAGTCATTTCGAATGACTGGTCCTCAGTGTTGTGAGAACGATGACTGGTTAAAATTTTTGGTGGTTTCTTGTTCAGTCCATAGGCCTACATCATGTGGCAAACCCGGTGAGCATGTGGCTCTATTAGTATAGGAGATACCTGAAAACATATCACACTTTTCATCATAGTGCTTTTACCAATGCATAAAATGCATGGAGAAGTCATTTCGAATGACTGGTCCTCAGTGTTGTGAGAACGATGACTGGTTAAAATTTTGGTGGTTTTTTGTTCAGTCCATAGGCCTACATCATGTGGCAAACCGGTGAGCCATGTGGCTCTATTAGTATAGGAGATACCCTGAAAACATATCACACTTTTCATCATAGTGCTTTTACCAATGCATAAAATGCATGGAGAAGTCATTTCGAATGACTGGTCCTCAGTGTTGTGAGAACGATGACTGGTTAAAATGTTTGGTGGTTTCTTGTTCAGTCCATAGGCCTACATCATGTGGCAAACGGTGAGCATGTGGCTCTATTAGTATAGGAGATACCTGAAAAAATATCACACTTTTCATCATAGTGCTTTTACCAATGCATAAAATGCATGGAGAAGTCATTTCGAATGACTGGTCCTCAGTGTTGTGAGAACGATGACTGGTTAAAATTTTTGGTGGTTTCTTGTTCAGTCCATAGGCCTACATCATGTGGCAAACCGGTGAGCATGTGGCTCTATTAGTATAGGAGATACCTGAAAACATATCACACTTTTCATCATAGTGCTTTTACCAATGCATAAAATGCATGGAGAAGTCATTTCGAATGATTGGTCCTCAGTGTTCTGAGAACGATGACTGGTTAAAATTTTTGGTGGTTTCTTGTTCAGTCCATAGGCCTACATCATGTGGCAAACCGGTGAGCATGTGGCTCTATTAGTATAGGAGATACCTGAAAACATATCACACTTTTCATCATAGTGCTTTTACCAATGCATAAAATGCATGGAGAAGTCATTTCGAATGACTGGTCCTCAGTGTTGTGAGAACGATGACTGGTTAAAATTTTTGGTGGTTTCTTGTTCAGTCCATAGGCCTACATCATGTGGCAAACGCGTGAGCATGTGGCTCTATTAGTATAGGAGATACCTGAAAACATATCACACTTTTCATCATAGTGCTTTTACCAATGCATAAAATGCATGGAGAAGTCCATTTCGAATGACTGGTCCTCAGTGTTGTGAGAACGATGACTGGTTAAAATTTTTGGTGGTTTCTTGTTCAGTCCATAGGCCTACATCATGTGGCAAACCGGTGAGCATGTGGCTCTATTAGTATAGGAGATACCAGAAAACATATCACACTTTTCATCATAGTGCTTTTACCAATGCATAAAATGCATGGAGAAAGTCATTTCGAATGACTGGTCCTCAGTGTTGTGAGAACGATGACTGGTTTAAAATTTTTGGTGGTTTCTTGTTCAGTCCATAGGCCTACATCATGTGGCAAACCGAGTGAGCCATGTGGCTCTATTAGTATAGGAGATACCTGAAAACATATCACACTTTTCATCATAGTGCTTTTACCAATGCATAAAATGCATGGAGAAGTCATTTCGAATGACTGGTCCTCAGTGTTGTGAGAACGATGACTGGTTAAAATTTTGGTGGTTTCTTGTTCAGTCCATAGGCCTACATCATGTGGCAAACCGTGTGAGCATGTGGCTCTATTAGTATAGGAGATACCTGAAACATATCACACTTTTCATCATAGTGCTTTTACCAATGCATAAAATGCATGGAGAAGTCATTTCGAATGACTGGTCCTCAGTGTTGTGAGAACAATGATTGGTTAAAATTTTTGGTGGTTTCTTGTTCAGTCCATAGGCCTACATCATGTGGCAAACCGGTGAGCATGTGGCTCTATTAGTATAGGAGATACCTGAAAACTTATCACACTTTTCATCATAGTGCTTTTACCAATGCATAAAATGCATGGAGAAGTCATTTCGAATGACTGGTCCATCAGTGTTGTGAGAACGATGACTGGTTAAATTTTTGGTGGTTTCTTGTTCAGTCCATAGGCCTACATCATGTGGCAAACCGGTGAGCATGTGGCTCTATTAGTATAGGAGATACCTGAAAAACATATCACAACTTTTCATCATAGTGCTTTTACCCAATGCATAAAATGCATGGAGAAGTCATTTCGAATGACTGGTCCTCAGTGTTGTGAGAACGATGACTGGTTAAAATTTTTGGTGGTTTCTTGTTCAGTTCCAAGCCTACATCATGTGCAAACCGGTGAGCAATGTGGCTCTATTAGTATAGGAGATACCTGAAAACATATCACACTTTTCATCATAGTGCTTTTACCAATGCATAAAATGCATGGAGAAGTCATTTCGAATGACTGGTCCTCAGTGTTGTGAGAACGATGACTGGTTAAAATTTTTGGTGGTTTCTTGTTCAGTCCATAGGCCTACATCATGTGGCAAACCGGTGAGCATGTGGCTCTATTAGTATAGGAGATACCTGAAAACATATCACACTTTTCATCATAGTGCTATTACCAATGCATAAAATGCATGGAGAAGTCATTTCGAATGACTGGTCCTCAGTGTTGTGAGAACGATGACTGGTTAAATTTTTGGTGGTTTCTTGTTCAGTCCATAGGCCTACATCATGTGGCAAACCGAGTGAGCATGTGGCTCTATTAGTATAGGAGATACCTGAAAACATATCACACTTTTCATCATAGTGCTTTTACCAATGCATAAAATGCATGGAGAAGTCATTTCGAATGACTGGTCCTCAGTGTTGTGAGAACGATGACTGGTTAAAATTTTTGGTGGTTTCTTGTTCAGTCCATAGGCCTACATCATGTGGCAAACCGGTGAGCATGTGGCTCTATTAGTATAGGAGATACCTGAAAACATATCACACTTTTCATCATAGTGCTTTTACCAATGCATAAATGCATGGAGAAGTCATTTCGAATGACTGGTCCTCAGTGTTGTGAGAACGATGACTGGTTAAAATTTTTGGTGGTTCTTGTTCAGTCCATAGGCCTACATCATGTGGCAAACCGGTGAGCATGTGGCTCTATTAGTATAGGAGATACCTGAAAACATATCACACTTTTCATCATAGTGCTTTTACCAATGCATAAAATGCATGGAGAAGTCATTCGAATGGACTGGTCCTCAGTGTTGTTGAGAACGATGACTGGTTAAAATTTTTGGTGGTTTCTTGTTCAGTCCATAGCCTACATCATGTGGCAAACCGGTGAGCATGTGGCTCTATTAGTATAGGAGATACCTGAAAACATATCACACTTTTCATCATAGTGCTTTTACCAATGCATAAAATGCATGGAGAAGTCATTTCGAATGACTGGTCCTCAGTGTTGTGAGAACGATGACTGGTAAAATTTTTGGTGGTTTCTTGTTCAGTCCATAGGCCTACATCATGTGGCCAAACCGGTGAGCATGTGGCTCTATTAGTATAGGAGATACCTGAAAACATATCACACTTTTCATCATAGTGCTTTTACCAATGCATAAAATGCATGGAGAAGTCATTTCGAATGACTGGTCCTCAGTGTTGTGAGAACGATGACTGGTTAAAATTTTTGGTGGTTTCTTGTTCAGTCCATAGGCCTACATCATGTGGCAAACCGGTGAGCATGTGGCTCTATTAGTATAGGAGATACCTGAAAACATATCACACTTTTCATCATAGTGCTTTTACAATGCATAAAATGCATGGAGAAGTCATTCGAATGACTGGTCCTCAGTGTTGTGAGAACGATGACTGGTTAAATGTCTTGGTGGTTCTTGTTCAGTCCATAGGCCTACATCATGTGGCAAACCGGTGAGCATGTGGCTCTATTAGTATAGGAGATACCTGAAAACATATCACACTTTTCATCATAGTGCTTTTACCAATGCATAAAATGCATGGAGAAGTCATTTCGAATGATGGTCCTCAGTGTTGTGAGAACGATGACTGGTTAAAATTTTTGGTGGTTTCTTGTTCAGTCCATAGGCCTACATCATGTGCAAACCGGTGAGCATGTGGCTCTATTAGTATAGGAGATACCTGAAAACATATCACACTTTTCATCATAGTGCTTTTACCAATGCATAAAATGCATGGAGAAGTCATTTCGAATGACTTGGTCCTCAGTGTTGTGAGAACGATGACTGGTTAAAATTTTTGGTGGTTTCTTGTTCAGTCCATAGGCCTACATCATGTGGCAAACCGGTGAGCATGTGGCTCTATTAGTATAGGAGATACCTGAAAACATATCACACTTTTCATCATAGTGCTTTTACCAATGCATAAAATGCATGGAGAAGTCATTTCGAATGACTGGTCCTCAGTGTTGTGAGAACGATGACTGGTTAAAATTTTTGGTGGTTTCTTGTTCAGTCCATAGGCCTACATCATGTGGCAAACCGAGTGAGCATGTGGCTCTATTAGTATAGGAGATACCTGAAAACATATCACACTTTTCATCATAGTGCTTTTACCAATGCATAAAATGCATGGAGAAGTCATTTCGAATGAGCTGGTCCTCAGTGTTGTGAGAACGATGACTGGTTAAAATTTTTGGTGGTTTCTTGTTCAGTCCATAGGCCTACATCATGTGGCAAACCGGTGAGCATGTGGCTCTATTAGTATAGAGATACCAGAAAACATATCACACTTTTCATCATAGTGCTTTTACCAATGCATAAAATGCATGGAGAAGTCATTTCGAATGACTGGTCCTCAGTGTTGTGAGAACGATGACTGGTTAAAATTTTTGGTGGTTTCTTGTTCAGTCCATAGGCCTACATCATGTGGCAAACCGGTGAGCATGTGGCTCTATTAGTATAGGAGATACCTGAAAACATATCACACTTTTCATCATAGTGCTATTACCAATGCATAAAATGCATGGAGAAGTCATTTCGAATGACTGGTCCTCAGTGTTGTGAGAACGATGACTGGTTAAAATTTTTGGTGGTTTCTTGTTCAGTCCATAGGCCTACATCATGTGGCAAACCGGTGAGCATGTGGGCTCTATTAGTATAGGAGATACCTGAAAACATATCACACTTTTCATCATAGTGCTCTTACCAATGCATAAAATGCATGGAGAAGTCATTTCGAATGACTGGTCCTCAGTGTTGTGAGAACAATGATTGGTTAAAATTTTTGGTGGTTTCTTGTTCAGTCCATAGGCCTACATCATGTGGCAAACCGAGTGAGCATGTGGCTCTATTAGTATAGGAGATACCTGAAAACATATCACACTTTTCATCATAGTGCTTTTACCAATGCATAAAATGCATGGAGAAGTCATTTCGAATGACTGGTCCTCAGTGTTGTGAGAACGATGACTGGTTAAATGTTTGGTGGTTTCTTGTTCAGTCCATAGGCCTACATCATGTGGCAAACCGGTGAGCATGTGGCTCTATTAGTATAGGAGATACCTGAAAAAAAATATCACACTTTTCATCATAGTGCTTTTACCAATGCATAAAATGCATGGAGAAGTCATTTCGAATGACTTGGTCCTCAGTTGTTCTGAGAACGATGACTGGTTAAAATTTTTGGTGGTTTCTTGTTCAGTCCATAGGCCTACATCATGTGGCAAACCGGTGAGCATGTGGCTCTATTAGTATAGGAGATACCTGAAAACATATCACACTTTTCATCATAGTGCTTTTACCAATGCATAAAATGCATGGAGAAGTCATTTCGAATGACTGGTCCTCAGTGTTGTGAGAACGTATGACTGGTTAAAATTTTTTGGTGGTTTACTTGTTCAGTCCATAGGCCTACATCATGTGGCAAACCGGTGAGCATGTGGCTCTATTAGTATAGGAGATACCTGAAAACATATCACACTTTTCATCATAGTGCTTTTACCAATGCATAAAATGCATGGAGGAAGTCATTTCGAATGACTGGTCCTCAGTGTTGTGAGAACGATGACTGGTTAAAATTTTTGGGTGGTTTCTTGTTCAGTCCATAGGCCTACATCATGTGGCAAACCGGTGAGCATGTGGCTCTATTAGTATAGGAGATACCAGAAAACATATCACACTTTTCATCATAGTGCTTTTACCAATGCATAAAATGCATGGAGAAGTCATTTCGAATGACTGGTCCTCAGTGTTGTGAGACGATGACTGGTTAAAATTTTTGGTGGTTTCTTGTTACAAGTCCCATAGGCCTACATCATGTGGCAAACCGTGGGAGCATGTGGCTCTATTAGTATAGGAGATACCTGGAAAACATATCACACTTTTCATCATAGTGCTTTTACCAATGCATAAAATGCATGAGAAGTCATTTCGAATGACTGGTCCTCAGTGTTGTGAGAACGATGACTGGTAAAAATTTTTGGTGGTTTCTTGTTCAGTCCATAGGCCTACATCATTGTGGCAAACCGGGTGAGCATGTGGCTCTATTAGTATAGGAGATACCTGAAAACATATCACACTTTTCATCATAGTGCTTTTACCAATGAATAAAAATGCATGGAGAAGTCATTTCGAATGACTGGTCCTCAGTGTTGTGAGAACGATGACTGGTTAAAATTTTTGGTGGTTTCTTGTTCAGTCCATAGGCCTACATCATGTGGCAAAACCGGTGAGCATGTGGCTCTATTAGTATAGGAGATACCTGAAAACATATCACACTTTTCATCATAGTGCTTTTACCAATGCATAAAATGCATGAGAAGTCATTTCGAATGACTGGTCCTCAGTGTTGTGAGAACGATGACTGGTTAAAATTTTTGGTGGTTTCTTGTTCAGTCCATAGGCCTACATCATGTGGCAAACGGTGAGCATGTGGCTCTATTAGTATAGGAGATACCTGAAAAAATATCACACTTTTCATCATAGTGCTTTTACCAATGCATAAAATGCATGGAGAAGTCATTTCGAATGACTGGTCCTCAGTGTTGTGAGAACGATGACTGGTTAAAATTTTTGGTGGTTTCTTGTTCAGTCCATAGGCCTACATCATGTGGCAAACGGTGAGCATGTGGCTCTATTAGTATAGGAGATACCTGAAAACATATCACACTTTTCATCATAGTGCTTTTACCAATGCATAAAATGCATGGAGAAGTCATTTCGAAATGATTGGTCCTCAGTGTTCTTGAGAACGATGACTGGTTAAAAATTTTTGGTGGTTTCTTGTTCAGTCCATAGGCCTACATCATGTGGCAAACCGGTGAGCATGTGGCTCTATTAGTATAGGAGATACCTGAAAACATATCACACTTTTCATCATAGTGCTTTTACCAATGCATAAAATGCATGGAGAAGTCATTTCGAATGACTGGTCCTCAGTGTTGTGAGAACGATGACTGGTTAAAATTTTTGGTGGTTTCTTGTTCAGTCCATAGGCCTACATAATGTGCAAACCGGTGAGCATGTGGCTCTATTTAGTATAGGAGATACCTGAAAACATATCACACTTTTCATCATAGTGCTTTTACCAATGCATAAAAATGCATGGAGAAGTCATTTCGAATGACTGGTCCTCAGTGTTGTGAGAACGATGACTGGTTTAAAATTTTTGGTGGTTTCTTGTTCAGTCCATAGGCCTACATCATGTGGCAAACCGGTGAGCATGTGGCTCTATTAGTATAGGAGATACCAGAAAACATATCACACTTTTCATCATAGTGCTTTTACCAATGCATAAAATGCATGGAGAAGTCATTTCGAATGACTGGTCCTCAGTGTTGTGAGAACGATGACTGGTTAAAATTTTTGGTGGTTTCTTGTTCAGTCCATAGGCCTACATCATGTGGCAAACCGGTCGAGCATGTGGCTCTATTAGTATAGGAGATACCTGAAAACATATCACACTTTTCATCATAGTGCTATTACCAATGCATAAAATGCATGGAGAAGTCATTTCGAATGACTGGTCCTCAGTGTTGTGAGGAACGATGACTGGTTAAAATTTTTTGGTGGTTTCTTGTTCAGTCCATAGGCCTACATCATGTGGCAAACCGGTGAGCATGTGGCTCTATTAGTATAGGAGATACCTGAAAACATATCACACTTTTCATCATAGTGCTCTTACCAATGCATAAAATGCATGGAGAAGTCATTTCGAATGACTGGTCCTCAGTGTTGTGAGAACAATGATTGGTTAAAATTTTTGGTGGTTTCTTGTTCAGTCCATAGGCCTACATCATGTGGCAAACCGGTGAGCATGTGGCTCTATTAGTATAGGAGATACCTGAAAACATATCACACTTTTCATCATAGTGCTTTTACCAATGCATAAAATGCATGGAGAAGTCATTTCGAATGACCCTGGTCCTCAGTGTTGTGAGAACGATGACTGGTTAAATGTTTGGTGGTTTCCTTGTTCAGTCCATAGGCCTACATCATGTGGCAAACGGTGAGCATGTGGCTCTATTAGTATAGGAGATACCTGAAAAAATATCACACTTTTCATCATAGTGCTTTTACCAATGCATAAATGCATGGAGAAGTCATTTTGAATGACTGGTCCTCAGTGTTGTGAGAACGATGACTGGTTAAAATTTTGGTGGTTTCTTGTTCAGTCCATAGGCCTACATCATGTGGCAAACCGGTGAGCATGTGGCTCTATTAGTATAGGAGATACCTGAAAACATATCACACTTTTCATCATAGTGCTTTTACCAATGCATAAAATGCATGGAGAAGTCATTTCGAATGATTGGTCCTCAGTGTTCTGAGAACGATGACTGGTTAAAATTTTTGGTGGTTTCTTGTTCAGTCCATAGGGCCTACATCATGTGGCAAACCGGTGAGCATGTGGCTCTATTAGGTATAGGAGATACCTGAAAACATATCACACTTTTCATCATAGTGCTTTTACCAATGCATAAAATGCATGGAGAAGTCATTTCGAATGACTGGTCCTCAGTGTTGTGAGAACGATGACTGGTTAAAATTTTTGGTGGTTTCTTGTTCAGTCCATAGGCCTACATCATGTGGCAAACCGGTGAGCATGTGGCTCTATTAGTATAGGAGATACCTGAAAACATATCACACTTTTCATCATAGTGCTTTTACCAATGCATAAAATGCATGGAGAAGTCATTTCGAATGACTGGTCCTCAGTGTTGTGAGAACGATGACTGGTTAAAATTTTTGGTGGTTTCTTGTTCAGTCCATAGGCCTACATCATGTGGCAAACCGGTGAGCATGTGGCTCTATTAGTATAGGAGATACCAGAAAACATATCACACTTTTCATCATAGTGCTTTTACCAATGCATAAAATGCATGGAGAAGTCATTTCGAATGACTGGTCCTCAGTGGTGTGAGAACGATGACTGGTTAAAATTTTTGGTGGTTTCTTGTTCAGTCCATAGGCCTACATCATGTGGCAAACCGGTGAGCCATGTGGCTCTATTAGTATAGGAGATACCTGAAAACATATCACACTTTTTCATCATAGTGCTATTACCAATGCATAAAATGCATGGAGAAGTCATTTCGAATGACTGGTCCTCAGTGTTGTGAGAACGATGACTGGTTAAAATTTTTGTGGTTTCTTGTTCAGTCCATAGGCCCTACATCATGTGGCAAACCGGTGAGCATGTGGCCTCTATTAGTATAGGAGATACCTGAAAACATATCACACTTTTCATCATAGTGCTCTTACCAATGCATAAAATGCATGGAGAAGTCATTTCGAATGACTGGTCCTCAGTGTTGTGAGAACAATGATTGGTTTAAAATTTTTGGTGGTTTCTTGTTCAGTCCATAGGCCTACATCATGTGGCAAACCGGTGAGCATGTGGCTCTATTAGTATAGGAGATACCTGAAACATATCACACTTTTCATCATAGTGCTCTTACCAATGCATAAAATGCATGGAGAAGTCATTTCGAATGACTGGTCCTCAGTGTTGTGAGAACAATGATTGGTTAAAATTTTTGGTGGTTTCTTGTTCAGTCCATAGGCCTACATCATGTGGCAAACCGGTGAGCATGTGCCTATTAGTATAGGAGATACCTGAAAACATATCACACTTTTCATCATAGTGCTTTTACCAATGCATAAAATGCATGGAGAAGTCATTTCGAATGACTGGTCCTCAGTGTTGTGAGAACGATGACTGGTTAAAATTTTGGTGTTTCTTGTTCAGTCCATAGGCCTACATCATGTGGCAAACCGGTGAGCATGTGGCTCTATTAGTATAGGAGATACCTGAAAACATATCACACTTTTCATCATAGTGCTTTTACCAATGCAATAAAATGCATGGAGAAGTCATTTCGAATGACTGGTCCTCAGTGTTGTGAGAAACGAATGACTGGTTAAAAATTTTTGGTGGTTTCTTGTTCAGTCCATAGGGCCTACATCATGTGGCAAACCCGGTGAGCATGTGGCTCTATTAGTGTAGGAGATACCTGAAAACATATCACACTTTTCATCATAGTGCATATACCAATGCATAAAATGCATGGAGAAGTCATTTCGAATGACTGGTCCTCAGTGTTGTGAGAACAATGACTGGTTAAAAATTTTTGGTGGTTTCTTGTTCAGTCCATAGGCCTACATCATGTGGCAAACCGTTGAGCATGTGCTCTATTAGTGTAGGAGATACCTGAAACATATCACACTTTTCATCATAGTGCATTTACCAATGCATAAAATGCATGGAGAAGTCATTTCGAATGACTGGTCCTCAGTGTTGTGAGAAACGATGACTTGGTTAAAATTTTTGGTGGTTTCTTGTTCAGGCCATAGGCCTACATCATGTGGCAAACCGGTGAAGCATGTGGCTCTATTAGTATAGGAGATACCTGAAACTTATCACACTTTTCATCATAGTGCTTTTACCAATGCATAAAATGCATGGAGAAGTCATTTCGAAATGACTGGTCCTCAGTGTTGTGAGAACGATGACTGGTTTAAATTTTGGTGGTTTCTTGTTCAGTCCATAGGCCTACATCATGTGGCAAAGCCGTAGTGAGCATGTGGCTCTATTAGTATAGGAGATACCTGAAAACATATCACACTTTTCATCATAGTGCTTTTACCAATGCATAAAATGCATGGAGAAGTCATTTCGAATGACTGGTCCTCAGTGTTGTGAGAACGATGACTGGTAAAATTTTTGGTGGTTTCTTGTTCAGTCCATAGGCCTAACATCATGTGGCAAACCGGTGAGCATGTGGCTCTATTAGTATAGGAGATACCTGAAAACATATCACACTTTTCATCATAGTGCTTTTACCAATGCATGAAATGCATGGAGAAGTCATTTCGAATGACTGGTCCTCAGTGTTGTGAGAACGATGACTGTTAAAATTTTTTGGTGGTTTCTTGTTCAGTCCATAGGCCTACATCATGTGGCAAACCGGTGAGCATGTGGCTCTATTAGTATAGGAGATACCTGAAAACATATCACACTTTTCATCATAGTGCTTTTTACCAATGCATGAAAATGCATGGAGAAGTCATTTCGAATGACTGGTCCTCAGTGTTGTGAGAACGATGACTGGTTAAAATTTTTGGTGGTTTCTTGTTCAGTCCATAGGCCTACATCATGTGGCAAACCGGTGAGCATGTGGCTCTATTAGTATAGGAGATACCTGAAAACATATCACACTTTTCATCATAGTGCTTTTACCATGCATAAAATGCATGGAAGAAGTCATTTCGAATGACTGGTCCTCAGTGTTGTGAGAACGATGACTGGTTAAAATTTTTGGTGGTTTCTTGTTCAGTCCATAGGCCTACATCATGTGGCAAACCGGTGAGCATTGTGGCTCTATTAGTATAGGAGATACCTGAAAACATATCACACTTTTCATCATAGTGCTTTTACCAATGCATAAAATGCATGGAGAAGTCATTTCGAATGACTGGTCCTCAGTGTTGTGAGAACGATGACTGGTTAAAATTTTTGGTGGTTTCTTGTTCAGTCCATAGGCCTACATCATGTGGCAAACCGGTGAGCATGTGGCTCTATTAGTATAGGAGATACCTGAAAACATATCACACCTTTTCATCATAGTGCTTTTTACCAATGCATAAAATGCATGAGAAGTCATTTCGAATGACTGGTCCTCAGTGTTGTGGAGAACGATGACTGGTTAAAATTTTTGGTGGTTTCTTGTTCAGTCCATAGGCCTACATCATGTGGCAAAACCGGTGAGCATGTGGCTCTATTAGTATAGGAAGATACCTGAAAACATATCACACTTTTCATCAATAGTGCTTTTACCAATGCATAAAATGCATGGAGAAGTCATTTCGAATGACTGGTCCTCAGTGTTGTGAGAACGATGACTGGTTAAAATTTTTGTTGGTTTCTTGTTCAGTCCATAGGCCTACATCATGTGCAAACCGGTGAGCATGTGGCTCTATTAGTATAGGAGATACCTGAAAACATATCACACTTTTCATCATAGTGCTTTCTAACCAATGCATAAAATGCATGGAGAAGTCATTTCGAATGACTGGTCCTCAGTGTTGTGAGAACGATGACTGGTTAAAATTTTTGGTGGTTTCTTGTTCAGTCCATAGGCCTACATCATGTGGCAAACGGTGAGCATGTGGCTCTATTAGTATAGGAGATACCTGAAAACATATCACACTTTTCATCATAGTGCTTTTACCCAATGCATAAAATGCATGGAGAAGTCATTTCGAATGACTGGTCCTCAGTGTTGTGAGAACGATGACCTGGTTATTAAATTTTTGGTGGTTTCTTGTCAGTCCCATAGGCCCTACATCAATGTGGCAAAACCGAAGGTGAGCATGTGGCTCTATTAGTATAGGGAGATACCTGAAAACATATCACACTTTTCATCATAGTGCTTTTACCAATGCATAAAATGCACTGGAGAAGTCATTTCGAATGACTGGTCCTCAGTGTTGTGAGAACGATGACTGGTTAAAATTTTGGTGGTTTCTTGTTCAGTCCATAGGCTCTACATCATGTGGCAAACCCGGTGAGCATGTGGCCTCTATAGGAAACGGTAGCATGTGGCTCTATTAGTATAGGAGATACCTG